>NC_042989.1:5192672-5345172 GCF_901001165.1 Salmo trutta
ACAGTTCTTCTCTTCTTTATCATGGGATAACCCTCTGTGTACCATGATGCAAAGCAGCGTGGGAAACCTCTGTTCTCTCCGCAGTGGCGCTGTATCTCGTTATGCAAAGCTTGGCGGGAGATAAGAACATGGCACAACCGTTTCCAGAACGGAAACAACCAGCTATGAGCGTGCGCGCGCCCTAGACTGTTTTGTGTGAAACCTTTTTTCTCTGAAAACAACAGTTTCTATTTGACAAATTCAAGTAGGTCCCTTCCCGTTTCCTTCCATTTGCTTACGTTTGGATCACACTGAATACACCCCAGGGTAGGCCTACTCCACCGAAGGCTATAAACAGAATACAGGCCACAAACAAAACAGGCTCAAGAACGCTCATTTAAAAGAAGTGACTTGTCTGTATTGTTTAATGTACCTTGAAAAGGGAAGTGGGATAAAGAAGGCTGCTTCTCCCAACAGGCCTATGATCCAGCAATCAAAGTAGCCAATGAAACTCTGAGGAAGACTACTACAGATATGTACATAATAGCGATTTCAGAGATACATACTAAAAACCAATGGTTCTATATTGTGCCAACTAGAGATTATTCGGCTTGTAACCATAGCAGAACCCTTTTTGGTTCTGCTAGCAATATTACAGTGTTATATTTCTCCTTATTGCATTTGTTAACTAGTTGAATCAGGTGTGTAGCTCAGGAACAGCTGGCAGTCCCAGAGGAGAGAATTGAGAACTAATGACTTTGTCGACCGTTCTCAAGTAACACAAGGCCATCCATGAGTCATTTATAAGACATTACCACTGCTACAGCCACGCTTCACATTTGATGTTATAACACATCAGATTAGAATTAAATGGAATGACACTCTTACTCATGGTTGCGCAAAAAGGGCTGTGTGCAAACCACGCCCCAAAATATTCTAATGAACCACTGCCCCTACATTTTAATTATAACTAAAAAAGGAACCCTTTTTTTTAACTGTGAAGAACCATTGAAGGGCTCAAAGGGTTTGGGGGTCAGTATGGTTCCACATAGAACCATAACCCTTCCCAAAGAACCCTTGAGGAACCCTCGTTTCTTAGTGTGTAGTCAGTAGAGTAAAAAGCATGAGCTAATGCACACCCAATGTTTGTGGTGCTGACTAACAGAGAGTAAACTGTAGAAAAATAAAGAAAACGCAGTGGTAGACTATGTATGGTCATAACAATTGAATGTGTAAAGGTTTCAGCACATTAGTGCCTTCTTCAGGTTAAATTGTTGGTTGTGCGACTTTATTTCGATAGTTTTATAGAGCTATACGCTCAAACTGAAAGGTCACACAGACCAGAGGGAAAACTATTAAGTTACAGTATAGCTCCAAGAGTAGCTGTAATCTATAACCCACACCCTGGTCTTCTGTACAGTCCCAGCCAGACTGGAGGAGAAGAGGAGACCCAGTTCAGTTCAGTTTGCCAAGCGGACCAGATGGGGAAAAAGTGACTCAAAGAGTCCCAGTTTTCCAAAGGTCTTCACTAGACACACACGTGAACGCACACACTTAAACTGCTGACTGTCTACGGCTGAGGCCTATGAATGTGCTCCAGCGAAATCCAGAAGCATTCATTCATTTATTCAAACACGTCTTTCGCTTGTTTTTTCCTCTCTCTTTTTTCCGACCTGCATCCAGAGGGAATGCTAATGGCCAGGCCTTGGTCTTGCTGAAGGAGCGATTCACTTTGGCAACCAACCAATGCTCCCACCCCTTGTACAAACGCACACTCCCCCAACAACTAACAAATGCACCGTGACGTTGTCACTCGCTCCGCTTCTCTCCACTGCCAACGCTGACATGCAAGTGTTCAACACGTTTTGAGGACACCTTATACCCCTCTCACACCCCCTCCTCTCCCTTCAGACACACAGGGATCCTGTAACACTATATCTGTTCACTATATCACCTCATTCATGCCTTTACAAACCACATGTGATGTGGGAAGGTGCTTTAATGTCACTGTGGCTACTTCCTCCTTGCTGCTTGACTGAATTGGAAACGAGCCAAGACGAACACAAAGAAGTCACAAAGAAATAATCACTACACACACATGCGCACGTACACACACGGTTGAAAGACAAGTACAATTGCTCCTGGGAGAGTAGCTTCCATTGTTACAGGTGGACAACACCACCTTTCCATATTTGGAGTGCTGGACTGTGATTGGAGGGGAGCTGGTAAAGTAATCCAGGTAAAGAGGTGGGGCCTGACCAGGCTCTGTGTGTTTTTGTGTGTCTGTCTGTGTGTGTGTGTGTGTGTGTGTGTGTGTGTGTGTGTGTGTGTGTGTGTGTGTGTGTGTGTGTGTGTGTGTGTGTGTGTGTGTGTGTGTGTGTGTGTGTGTGTGTGTGGTTTTTCTT
The DNA here is from genome assembly GCF_901001165.1 of Salmo trutta. NCBI lineage: Eukaryota > Metazoa > Chordata > Actinopteri > Salmoniformes > Salmonidae > Salmo > Salmo trutta. The sequence goes on from NC_042989.1 coordinate 5,195,057, forward strand.
TGTGTCTTCAGGTGCAGTAGAGTGCAGGGCATAGTGGACACACCCTCACCTGAGATCCAGGTGAGTCAGAGGTCTACAGGGCCGTGACTAATCCCAGGGACAAGCCCAGGGCCCAGGGGCCAGCAACTGGCAATTAAAGGATTTGTGAAGAGTAATTGACCTAGATTCCATCTTAAACACAAACAAACACATGCACACACATGTATGGGATTCTGACACACACGAAAGGTGAGGGAGGCAGTGAAAGTAGGAGAGGTAGAAGAAACGCCTTCAAGGCGTTGTCATTGAGATTTTAATAAGAGAAAATAAATTGTCTTAAAGGCCTAACTAAGCATAAGATATGATGGAGTGGATAGAAACAGTGCTGGTGTTAATAACCAGTGTTAAGTGTGAAAGTGTGATCGTGTCAGTTTAACTCTGTGTAGAGTAAGGGTGTTTTCACATATAGTCCTCTAGAAAAGAACCGATCTCAGCCCTCTTTAAAGTGAACTCTTGGGTAAAAACAAAAAGCTAAATAACTCAGTTATCTTTGTATTCACACTGTCCTTGCCTTTGAATGAGGGCTCAACTCTTTTGCCAGTTCACTTCACCTATTTTGAGTTCTCTTTGCATTCACATTGCTATGTTTAGAAAGGAACCAAGATCTTTTTCCAACATTCACTCAATGTACTCTAGGTATTTATAAAGTGCAGGACAAGCCGTTCCATCAGAACGTGTTATCGGACAGCTAGACATACCTACTTACATTTTGGAAGCTAATAGATTGCATTTAGTTAAAAGATAAGACATAATAATTATAATCAGAAGATACGTAGCAGAAGAATAATACAGATTAAATACTGCAGTAATTGAAAATTGTACACCCAATGTAGGCTACTTCCCCTTTAAGGGCTAGCCTTGATTTTGGGGTAGGTGCTATCTGTGATCCTTGGGACGTCCCTAAATCCTAACCCCTCCCCTTACCTTAACCCTTACCTTAACCCTTACCTTAACCCTTTTAAATGTCAACTTCAATGGGTTAATGTCAGAATTTGGACGTCCCAAGGCTCCCGGATAGCAAGGACCTTGATTTTGTACCCTATGTATTGTACCCTATGTTCTTGTCTTCTCACACTATTCAACTCCACCATCCAATAAAAAGTTGAAATCGTGTCAGTACAAAACTCAATATACAAAAAGGTATCTCTTTTGTGGCACCAATGTGAGGGATCACGTCCAGGGAAATGGTGTTGCAGTAGTCTAGTGTGTGGTACAGGAATAATAACAAGCGAACCTGGGGAGATTTGTGTTCCCTTTGCCATAAAAAAGGGAACCGGACCACAGAATTCAAGCGAACCGAACTCGGACCACCTCTCAAGGTCTCAGTTCAGTTCGCATCGGGTTCTCCGAGTTCCTTGAGTGTTCACACTGCACAATTTTGTTTTGAGAACCAGTTCACAAAAATTGTCTGAGGGACAAAGTGTGAAACAACCTAAAACATTACCCTCAAAAACCACACCCATCATTATCTTATTTCCCAGCATGCTCTACTGGAGATGACCTTCAAAGTAAGGCCTTATGATACGCATTGTCGTTGAACATTTTCTGATAACATTTCCCTATATTAAGAACTCACTTGGTGAAGGTCACAGGACTGAAATGAATGAATTCACCAAGCATCTCTCTGTCACTAACAAATACAGTCATGGGCGGTAACTCTACAATTCCCTTGAAAAGGCAAGGCACACTGGGAAATTATTTTGATGGGCCTGTCTTAGCGGGGGCGTAGCTTTTAATTAGTTATTTTTGCCATTAGTGGAAGTGTTCTACCAGTTTAAAAGGTCTACGGTTATGTTAATTAAAATGTAAGTCTTTTTAAACACTTAGATAAGAGTATCTGGCAATTATTTGTTATTGTAATGTCCTTCATCCAACACTGAGAGGTCTTGTCAAAAGGTACGGATATCTAGTGATGGGAAACCAAGGCTTTCTGAACGGTTCAGAGCTTTCACCAAATTGTGTTTAAAAATCATTACTTTGAGCTTCATTATCAGTTTGCACGTTAGTGACATCTGCTGGTCATCAATAAATAGCAGCGTGTGATTTTCAGATAGATGGGGTTTTTCACTGTTTTCATCAGTACTCTAGCTCAGCGGTAAGTTGTTGGCTTTGTTTGCCTATAATCAGTTGGAATACCAGGTTCGCATCTTAAGTCATGCTTCCCTTTTTTGCCTTCAAATGTAAACATTTTCAAAAACACAATCTATGGAATTATTTGGACGCTTAAAACAGAAGCTTATACTATAATAAATAAGCAAATGATTTGAATGACAGTGCACATCCCTGAATGTTCCATAACTCCCTACACTAAGCTACCAGTCAGGTGAAACTACATGCACAAAATCTTACTATATTTGTAAATAAGGTGTTTGAAAGCAGCTTCGAATCGTAGAAAGCACCAGAACAAGAGAGAAATCAGTGGGATCTTGGATTTCCCAAGATGGTGTAGCAGTTCAGACGTCCTTTGTCTTCCTCTTGTTGTGTCCCGTGTATATATATATATTTACATATTTTCTTCGCATATCTTTTTACATATTTTTTTTCTTCTAAAAACTCAATCTCAAAACACTCCTGCAACCCGCCTCACCAATTTAAAAAATAAAAGTATTATTTACCTCAAATCTGAAATCCAAAACAAAAGCTAGCCAGAGGTTAACGTTTGAGTTCAGCTAGCCACGGTTAGCGGTCCTCAGCTATCCATTAGCTCGAAAAGCTATCGCCAATTTTTGAACAGCGCGACTCAGACCAGAGCTTACCGGACCTATTCTCTCTCCATATCCCCGGATTTCTACCGCAGGCTCTGGACGTTTACACCTGGATCTTGCAGCTAGCTAGCTGCTACCTGAGTGACTATTGGCAACGTTGGTCCCGGAGTTAACATAAATTATTCCGGAGCTAGCCAGCTGAAGAGTTTCATCAGCCACTCCTGGGCTATTCCGGAGTTAGCCAGCTGAAGAGTTCCATCAGCCTCTCCTGGGCTACAATCACCTATCCGGACCCGTTTTACTGCCGATGCGGAGCCCCATCGGGCCTTCACAACTGGACCACCGACGTTATCTGCCCGAGGGAGTTATCCAACTGGCCCCTCCGCTGCTATCTGAATAGGTCTATAGGACAATTTTCTTGGGCCACTATAACTAACTATTTTGCCAATTGGACTGGTCCCGTCTACCACACGGAACCCCACTAATCTACAGACGGAATCGCACGAGGTGGCTAAAAACAGACCTCCTCCATCTTCTACCAGCTTGCTACCTATGGCTCGGCTAGCTATCTAACTCTCACTGGACCCTTTGATCCCTCGGCTAAGCATGCCTCTCCTTAACCTGTCAATATGCCTTGTCCATTGCTGTTCTGGTTAGTGTTTATTGGCTTATTTCACTGTAGAGCCTCTAGCCCTGCTCATTATACCTTATCCAACCTCCCAGTTCCTCCACCTACACATGCTATGACATCTTCTGGTTTCAATGATGTTTCTAGAGACAATATCTCTTTCATCATCACTAAATGCCTAGGTTTACCTCCACTGTACTCACATCCTACCATAAATTTGTCTGTACATTATACCTTGAAGCTATTTTATCGCCCCCAGAAACCTGCTCCTTTTTCTTTCTATTCCGGACGTCACAGACAACCAATTCTTATAGCTTTTAGCCGTACCCTTATCCTCATACATCTCTGTACCTCTGGTGATGTAGAGGTGAATCCAGGCCCTGCAGTGCCTAGCTCCACTCCTACTCCCCAGGCGCACTCTTTTGATGACTTCTGTAACCGTAATAGCCTTGGTTTCATGCATGTTAACATTAGAAGCCTCCTCCCTAAGTTTGTTTTATTCACTGCTTTAGCACACTCTTTAGCACACTTCAGACATGTCCTAGCCGTGTCTGAATCCTGGCTTAGGAAGTCCACCAAAAACTGTGAAATCTTTATCCCTAACTACAACGTTTTCAGACAAGATAGAACGGCCAAAGGGGGCGGTGTTGCAATCTACTGCAGAGATAGCCTGCAGAGTTCTGTCCTACTATCCAGGTCTGTACCCAAACAATTAGAATTTCTACTTTTAAAAAACCATCTCTCTAAAAACAAGTCTCTCACCGTTGCCGCCAGCTATAGACCACCCTCGGCCCCCAGCTGTGCTCTGGACACCATATGTGAACTGATTGCCCCCCATCTATCTTCAGAGCTCGTGCTACTAGGTGACCTAAACTGGGACACGCTTAACACCCCAGCCATCCTACAATCCAAGCTTGACGCCCTCAATCTCACACAAATTATTAATGAACCACCAGGTACCACCCCAAAGCCGTAAACACTGGCACCCTCATAGATATCATCCTAACCAATTTGCCCTCTAAATACACCTCTGCTGTTTTCAACCAAGATCTCAGCGATCACTGCCTTATTGCCTGCATCCGTAATGGGTCTACGGTCAAACGACCTCCACTCATCACTGTCAAACGCTCGCTGAAACATTTCAGCGAGCAAGCCTTTCTAATCGACCTGGCCCTGGTATCCTGGAAGGATATTGACCTCATCCCGTCAGTAGAGGATGCCTGGTTATTTTTTTTAAATGCCTTCCTCACCATCTTAAATAAGCATGCCCCATTCAAGAAATTTAGAACCAGGAACAGATATAGCCCTTGCTTCTCCCCAGACCTGACTGCCCTTAACCAACACAAAAACATCCTATGGCATTCTGCATTAGCATCAAACAGCCCCCGTGATATGCAACTTTTCAGGGAAGTTAGAAAGCAATATACACAGGCAGTTAGAAAAGCTAAGGCTAGCTTTTTCAAGCAGAAATTTGCTTCCTGCAACACAAATTCAAAAAAGTTCTGGGACATTGTAAAGTCCATGGAGAATAAGAACACCTCCTCCCAACTGCCCACTGCACTGAGGATAGGAAACTCTGTCACCACCGATAAACCCACTATAATTGAGAATTTCAATAAGCATTTTTCTACGGCTGGCCATGCTTTCCACCTGGCTATCCCTACTGCAGTCAACAGCACTGCACCCCCCACAGCTACTCGCCCAAGCCTTCCCCATTTCTCCTTCTCCCAAATCCATTCAGCTGATGTTCTGAAAGAGCTGAAAAATCTGGACCCCTACAAATCAGCCGGGCTAGACAATCTGGACCCTTTCTTTCTAAAATTATCTGCCGATAATTACTAGCCTGTTCAACCTCTTTCGTGCCGTCTGAGATTCCCATAGATTGGAAAGCAGCTGCTGTCATCCCCCTCTTCAAAGGAGGGGACACTCTTGACCCAAATTGCTATAGACCTATATCCATCCTACCCTGCCTTTCTAAGGTCTTCGAAAGCCAAGTCAACAAACAGATTACCGCTATGCAATCTAGTTTCAGAGCTGGTCATGGGTGCACCTCAGCCACGCTCAAGGTCCTAAACGATATCGTAACCGCCATCGATAAGAAACAATACTGTGCTGCCGTTTTCATTGACCTGGCCAAAGCTCTCGACTCTGTCAATCACCACATCCTCATCGGCAGACTCAATAGCCTTGGTTTCTCTAATGATTGCATCGCCTGGTTCACCAACTACTTCTCTGATAAAGTCCAGTGTGTCAAATCGGAGGGCCTGTTGTCTGGACCTCTTGCAGTCTCTATGGGGGTGCCACAGGGTTCAATTCTTGGGCCAACTCTTTTCTCTGCTGGTGAGTCTCTGATCCACCTCTACGCAGACGACACCATTCTGTATACTTCTGGCCCTTATTTGGACACTGTGTTAACAACCTTCCAGACAAGCTTCAATGCGATACAACTCTCCTTCGATGGCCTCCAACTGCTCCTAAATACAAGTAAAACTAAATGCATGCTCTTCAACCGATCGCTGCCTGCACCTGCCCGCCTGTCCTGCATCACTACTCTGGACGGTTCTGACTTAGAATATGTGGACAACTACAAATACCTAGGTGTCTGGTTAGACTGTAAACTCTCCTTCCAGACTCACATCAAACATCTCCAATCCAAAGTTAAATCAAGAATTGGCTTCCTATTTCGCAACAAAGCATCCTTCACTCATGCTGCCAAACATACCCTCGTAAAACTGACCATCCTACCGATCCTCGACTTTGGCGATGTCATTTACAAAATAGCCTCCAATACCCTACTCAACAAACTGGATGCAATGTATCACAGTGCCATCCGTTTTGTCACCAAAGCCCCATATACTACCCACCACTGCGACCTGTACGCTCTCGTTGGCTGGCCTTCGCTTCATAATCGTCGCCAAACCCACTGGCTCCAGGTCATCTACAAGACCCTGCTAGGTAAAGTCCCCCCTTATCTCCGCTCACTGGTCACCATAGCAGCACCCACCTGTAGCACGCGCTCCAGCAGGTATATCTCTCTGGTCACCCCCAAAGCCAATTCCTCCTTTGGCCGTCTCTCTTTCCAGTTCTCTGCTGCCAATGACTGGAACGAACTACAAAAATCTCTGAAACTGGAAACATTTATCTCCCTCACTAGCTTTAAGCACCAACTGTCAGAGCAGCTCACAGATCACTGCACCTGTACATAGCCCATCTATAATTTAGCCCAAACAACTACCTCTTTCCCTACTGTATTTATTTATTTTATTTTGCTCCTTTGCACCCCATTATCTCTATTTCTACTTTGCAATTTCTTCTACTACAAATCTACCATTCCAGTGTTTTACTTGCTATATTGTATTTACTTTGCCACCATGGACTTTTTTTGCCTTTACCTCCCTTATCTCACCTCATTTGCTCACATTGTACATAGACTTATTTTTCTACTGTATTATTGACTGTATATTTGTTTTACTCCATGTGTAACTCTGTGTTGTTGTATGTTGTCGAACTGCTTTGCTTTATCATGGCCAGGTCGCAATTGTAAATGAGAACTTGTTCACAACTTGCCTACCTGGTTAAATAAAGGTGAAATAAATAAATAAAAAATTTGGCAACACACGGTTTGAAAAAGCATGTGATCAAACAAAGATGCAGGCGTCATTGATGACGTACTTCTGATAAAGTAATATACGCATCGGCACACTGCTTGGAAATTAGCTGCTTAGCGACTTCGATGCGTAACTCGGAGCTCCGGTATCAAACGTAACATCACTATGGATCTCTTGGTGTAATGGTTAAATATACTATGTAAGGTGTGATTGCTTTAGACCGTTGGTGTAAACTATGTATATAAACTTCCTAGGGTTAAAAATACTATATGAGGTGTTATTGCATAACACCACGTCAGTCCTAAGCACAGAGTTAATTTAACACTCAAAAGTGTGGACCCGTTTAGACACTGGCCCAGTGTTAAATATAACACTGTCAGTGTTGATTTAACACTGGAGAATTTTCTGTGTAGACAGCAAATTGGAGTTAACTAGACGTCACTAGTTACCAAAGCCATAAAGTCAGAAACCCTGCATATTTATTAAATTTGTCTTCTTAAAATGTGATTTTAAACCTAACCTTAACCATAACCTTAACCACACTGTTAACCTTATGCCTAACCTTAACCTTGAATGAAGACCAAAAAGCTCTTCTTTTTTTCATGAATTATGACAATATAGACAATTTTGACTGTGGCTGTGGTAACTATTGGAAAGCTTGTTAACCCCCTAGAGTCTAAAAAGCATAATACAAAATCCCCATAAAAATCTGTCAATTTAAGCTAGAGATATCTGTTGTTTTTGCATTGGATGCATCACAATCCACCACATCTGCCGATGTTGCACTTCTGCATCTGTGGTGAGAGGTGACAGAGCTAGAGCGGTGTTCGTCAGACCATGACATATCCTGAAAATCAGTCTTCGCACAAAATTGTCTGTAGCTTCCGAACAGTCTAGCTTACTATTATGACCTCTCTATGGAAAGATAAAATCTCACGAACAGAATGGTGTTCTCCGTTTTCCTCTCCGACCCCCACACGCGTCTTGGGACTCGTCTGAAGTCGGTACAGATGATCTGCCAACTGGCTACACGCTAACGTGACCCCTCATGTACGAACACGTACATGTACATGTCGGTTGTTTCACTCTAGGACGCCCACAAGCCTCACAAAGACTCGTCTGAAGGTCTCCCGGTACCAGTTGAAAAAAATGTATGGAAGTATATATGGAGACTGTTTAAAACCAAAAATATGGGGTTAAATACATGTTTTCTAAAAAGTTTTGTGAACTTTCTTATATCTCTCAGATATAGGACTGACACTTCAATACAAACTTCCTTTAGATTTTTTTGGGGGGGGGACTATCTGTTGCTCCATGTAGTGAATCTGTTATTCAATGCATTTGTATGGGCTAATAGCAGTAAGGCCCTCAAAAGAAATGATCTTTTTTGGATACTTCAAGGGGTCAAATAGCAAAATGATCCTTGGTATGACCTTCTTAAAACAATTCCAAAAAGTTTAGTAGAACCCCGCGTATGCTTATATACACCAACAATATATACTAAGAATGATATGCAGTAGATATATCAGAGTGAGCTATGTCAATAATTCAGTATATAAATATGCAATCTGTATAAACAGTGTAAGAAAAATGCAATATACTGTACAGTAGTAGATATACTAGAATGAGCTATGTGAAGTATGAATACACAGTGTGAAGAACAGTATAAAAGAAATAGTGTCCAGTGTTTGTCTGTGTGTGTGTGTGTGTGTGTGTGTGTGTGTGTGTGTGTGTGTATGAGGTGAAAATCTGTATACAGTGTAAGGAGGTAAGGCAATAAATAGGCCATAGTAGCTAAGTAATTACAATTTAGCAAATGAACACTAGAGTGATAGATGTGCATGTGATGATGTGCAAGTAGAAATACTGGTGTGCAAAAGAGCAAAAAAAGTAAATAAAAACAATATGGGGATGAGGTAGGTAGTTGGATGGGCTATTTACAGATGGGCTGTGTACAGCTGCAGCGATCGGTGAGCTGCTCAGATAGCTGATGCTTAAAGTTAGTGAGGGAGATATGTCTCCAACTTCAGAAATGTTTGCAATTTGTCCCAGTCATTGGCAGCAGAGAACTGGAAGGAAAGGTGACCAAAGGGTGTGTTGGCTTTGGGGATGACTAGTGAGATATACCTGCTGGAGCGCGTGCTACGGGTGGGTGTTGTTGTGGTGACAAGTGAGCTGAGATAAGTCTTTACCTAGCAAAGACTTATAGATGACATTTTCTGTCTCCTGGAGTCCACAATCAGCTCCTCTATTTTTTTTACCTTGATGGAGAGGTTATTTTCCTGGCACCACTCCACCAGGGCTCTAACCTCCTCCCTGTAGGCTGTCTCATCGTTGTTGGTAATCTGGCCTACCACTGTCGTGTCGTTAGCAAACTTGATGATTGAGTTAGAGTCGTGGGTGAACAGTGAGTACAGGAGGGGGCTGAGCACACACCCCTGGGGGGCCCCCGTGTTGAGAATCAGCGTGGCAGAGGTGTTGTTGCCTACCCTCACCACTTGGGGCCGGCCCATCAGGAAATCTAGAACCCAGTTGCACAGAGAGGGGTTCAGACCCAGGGCCCTGAGCTTAGTGACAAGCTTGGAGGGCACCAGGGTGCTGAAAGCAGAGCTGTAGTCGATGAACAGCATTCTCACATAGGTATTCCTCCTGTCCAGATGGGATAGGGCGGTGTGCAGTACAATGGCGATTGAGTCATCTGTGGATCTGTTGGGGCAGTGTGCAAATTGTTGTGGGTCTAGGGTGTTGGGAAAGTTGGAGGTGATATGGTCCTGGACTTCATGGGTGAGTGGGGTACAGGCACAATGGTGAACATCTTGTGGGGACAACAGATTGAGATAGGGAGAGGTTAAATATGTTCACACTCCAGCCAGCTGGTCTGCGTATTTACTGAGGATGTGGCATGGTATGCCGTCTGGGCCGGTAGCCTTCAGAGGATTAACACGCTTGAAAGTTCTACTCACGTCGGCTACAGAGATCAGGAACCCGCAGTCCTCGTGAGCAGCATGGGCCCACAACGGCGGCTCTGTGTTGTTTTCCTTGAAGTGGGTGAAAAACGTGTTAAGTTTGTCTAGGAGTGAGGCGTCGACGTGGCTGGTGTCCCTTTCTAATCCTTGATTGTCTGAAGTCCATGCCACTGTGACTTCAGTTTGTCCCTGTAATGTATTTTTGCCTCTTTGATTGACTTACGGAGGTCGTAGCTGGTCTGTTTGTACTCGTACTTGTTCCCAGTTACCTTCCTGTGGTGAAATGTGATGGTTCGCGATTTCAGTTTCTTTGCGAATGCTTCCATCTATCTACAGTACATGGGTTGGATGTGGTCTAATCCTCACTTTAGGGACAACAACTTTTTTACATTGTTGTTATAATTCTAACATGTTGTCATGAAATGATTTATGTTGTCTTTGGCAGAGTCAGGAGAGAATGACTGCCCCTTCTCATTGAAGTAACAAAGTTCAAGCCAGAATGCAGGCATTGTTTGCAGAAAACAGCAGTCCATATTATAATGAATAGGAAAATGGCAATCTTCATTGTCAATCTTTCTGTAAAATTATAAATGATAATTTAGAGACAGTCATGGTACCGATAATTGCTTATTTTACCCCAGATGTATGTCCTTAAACCGATTATTTTAAAGTCGCACACAGAAGAAGTTATAAGGATAATTTAGTAGCTAATGGCAGCCTGCAGTACCCCGGTCGGCCTTCAACTTAAAATACTCAATTAGAGGATGCATCGCTGAGCTAGCCTGTAACGTCACTTCCTGGAGTAGCTCAAATGTCTCCACAAATCTCCCACATTAGACACCATCTTAAACGAACACATACATGTACATGCTGTTTGTTTTGCTCTAGGACGCCCATAGGTCTCACAAGACTCGTCTGAAGGTCCCCCTTCAAAACCTTCAAAACAGGTGTTCCTTTTTTGAACACTCACTGTGTAGAGTTTTGCAACAAAAACATGTTGTCATACACATTTAAAACCTAGGAATAAAAAAATCAGAGAACAGTAATATTTTGCACTTCCTTGGCTTCAAATGCATTATTGAGTCTTCACATAGGAATGAATGGTGTCACGTGATCGATGGCTTTGTCCATTCATATACATAGAGTCATTGCACAAGGAGTGGAATGTTACTGAGACTGGTACCCAGGCTACGTTGCCTGACGACTCAGACCGAATTCTTCTGCTGCTCTATCAATCTCGACATATTTCATTAATTCCTGAATTAATTCATTGCAGAAAAGAAACAAACGTTCGTGGGTGTGTCGTGGCGTTTGGCCGGAGCAATGGGCCGGTTTGTTTTGCAATAGACCCGGTGCACCGGGTGACTGGAGGTTTCACTTAAGGACCAATGGAACGGTCTAAAATGTGCCAGGCAAAGATGTGAGCATTGTTTAGGATAATTGATTCTGAAATGTGTCAGTGACATAATATGACATTTTTTTGGTCATTCAAATGCATTATACTGTTTCTAATAACTTGCTGTAAATGTAAAATAAATGTTTATTGTCGGCCCTTCTCGTTTTGAGGTTCTTTTTATTTCATTTGTGCTGGATCCACCTGCCGTTGGTTTTTCTGGACCATTTCCGGTTTCAGGGTATTTAAGCCATTTGCTCTCGGGGTGGCGGATCATGTGTAGACAATGTGCTGTTGCTTTTGTGCTCATGTATAGAGTGCAATAGTAATCGTGTCTTTTTGTAGACACTAACGGAGGCTAACTCCGCCATGGCTTGTTGGCCAAACCCTATGAGGAAATGTAGGGATAATTGCAGAAAGAAAAAGGTCTGTGGTACACACAGGCTTAGGAGATTTTATACGTTTTGTTCTATGACGTAATCTTCATCTGCTAACATCCCTTTTTGTGAGTTTGAAAGCATTTATATAATTGAAACAAGCATATAAATCACATAAAGGCTTCGTAATTCATAAAGATCATGTTAACTGACTGATATTATCTCAAATTGTATTTTCGCCGCATATACCAAAACCCTATTGTTTCCCCATTCATTTCCCCCAACAAACCAGATGTAGAAAATGCTAATTAATGTCTGTTTTTTGGGACTACAAGCTGGCGAGCTATATTAGACTAGTATGAGTTTTTCTGAAGTTCTTGCCGTGTTTGGGCGTTTTGCTAAGGTAACCTAAGTCTTATCCTTTTTTGTCTGGTCTTTTTTTTAAACTACAACCATTTTTGCCCTGAACTTCTGGACTATACATTTGCAAATATCGTCATACCTTTTGCACAGTGGGCTTAAATAAAAACAGATTTTTTTTCAACCATCTGCTCCAAAACCCAGCATTCCACTGGCATCTTCTGACAAGACAGGCCCACTGATCTCATTATTTTGTAGTGAGAGAGCGACACCATGTGACAGGATAATATCACTGCAACACTACAGGAAGGTGGGTGAGAAATGAGAAATAATAGTAGCTCACTAGTAAAGTGCATCATCATCATCACTGCCCTCTGCTTTGTCCTACTGACATGCAGTAGGCCTAGGGTTTCTGTATTGGGATGTAAAATATGGCTGGTCTGGCTTATCCCCGTTACCCTCTGTGTGTTTTAATGTGTTTACCTGGCTTGCACACACAGTGGACTTCGTCTGACTACTAACTACTGTCGGTTTCATATAGCATCAATATTGTTCATGATTTCTCTACCCTTGTTAAGCATATGTACATTTACTGTACAGCCAAATGGTCATTTCTAAGTCCCAAAACCAGCTTTTTTAAATCAAATAAATAAGTTTATTCCAAAGACTTATTACAAATTAAACACAATTAATACACACTTGAAATGTATGATACAATACAGTGCAGTGTTTTCACTAAACATTTGTAAAAAACAAAACAATAATTAAAACAAATAAATCATTTCAGAGACTGATCAAACCAAGAATATAGACAACTTGGTTTGGGAAGATTTACAACTGATAACGTTCTGACATGCATGAGTCTTAGATTTATGTGGTGAGAGATCAGAAACAGCCTCTCTCTCAGCGTCACTAAACATGCAAACATACACACACACACACACACACACACACACACACACACACACACACACACACACGTGTAAGTTCTCATTTATAACTGAAAAGATTCATTTCAAAATGCTACAGTATATATGTATTTTCAGAAATGTTGGTCAATTACTGTTTAAAGAAATGATGAAAGAGATTGGTGTGTTTTTTTCACTGTCTAATCATAGCATGGGGTTGTTCAATGACAGACATCTATTTGTTTAAAATCTATCACTTGATGGTTTCATTTCAGAGACAAGTAATCAAGTTTGGTTCCTAAATGCTATATATATATCTGCCTCACTCTCAAGAGAAATAAGTAGTACTGCTAGGTTTTACAAAGTCAAATGTAACAAATAACTACATTTTTAATAAAGAAATGTACAAATGACAGAGCTGGACGTAAGTATTCAGACCCCTTGACTTTTTCCACATTTTGTTACGTTACAGCCTTATTCTAAAATGGAGTAAATAAAAAAAATCTCCATCAAATCTACACACAATACCCCATAATGACAAAGTGAAAAACAGGTTGTTAGAAATAATGGAACATTTAATTTGTTTTAAACAGAAATACCTTATTTACATAAGTATTGAAACCCTTTGCTATAAGACTCGAAATTGAGCTCAAGCGCATCCTGTTTCCATTGAACGTCCTTGAGATGTTTCTACAACTTGATTAGAGTCCACCTGTGGTAAATTCAATTGACAATGACAATGACCCTAAGCACACAGCCAAGACAACGCAGGAGTAGCTTCGGGACAAGTCACTGAATGTCTTTGAGTGGCCCAGCCAGAGACCGGACCTGAACCCGATCGAACATCTCTGGAGAGACCTGAAAATACAGTTTACGGAAGTTTACATACACCTTTGCCAAATACATTTAAACTCAGTTTTTCACAATTCCTGACATTTAATTCTAGTAAAAAATCCCTGTCTTAAGTCAATTAGGATCACCACTTTATTTTAAGAATGTGAAATGTCAGAATAATAGTAGAGAGAATGATTTATTTCAGCTTTTATTTATTTCATCACATTCCCAGTGGGTCAGAAGTTTACATACGCTAAATTAGTATTTGGTAGCAGTGCCATTAAATTGTTTAACTTGGGTCAAACGTTACAGGTAGCCTTCCACAAGCTTCCCACAATAAGTTGGGTGAATTTTGGCCCATTCCTCCTGACAGAGCTGGTGTAACTGAGTCAGGTTTGTAGGCCTCCTTGCTCGCACACGCTTTTTCAGTTCTGCCCACCAATTTTCTATGGGATTGAGGTCAGGGCTTTGTGATGGCCACTCCAATACCTTGATTTTGTTGTCCTTAAGCCATTTTAACACAACTTCGAAAGTATGCTTGGGGTCATTGTCCATTTGGAAGACACACTGATGTCTTGAGATGTTGCTTCAATATATCCACATATTTTCCTGCCTCATGATGCCATCTATTTTGTGACATGCACCAGTCCCTCCTGGAGCAAAGCACCCCCACAACATGATGCTGCCACCCCCGTGCTTCACGGTTGGGATGGTGTTCCTCGACTTGCAAGCCTCCCCATTTTTCCTCCAAACATAACAATGGTCATTATGGCCAAACAGTTCTATTTTTGTTTCATCAGACCAGAGGACAGTTGCAAACTGTAGTCTGGCTTTTTTATGGCGGTTTTGGAGCAGTGGCTTCTTCCTTGCTGAGAGGCTTTTCAGGTTATGTCGATATAGGACTCATTTTACTGTGGAAATTGATACTTTTGTACCTGTTTCCTCCAGCATCTTCACAAGGTCCTTTGCTGTTGTTCTGGGATTGATTTGCACTTTTCATACCAAATATGTTCATCTCTAGGAGACAGAACGCGTCTCCTTCCTGAGCGGTATGACGGCTGCGTGGTCCCATGGTGTTTACACTTGCGTACTATTGTTTGTACAGATGAACGTGGTACCGTCGGGCGTTTGGAAATTGCTCCCAATGATGAACCAGACTTGTGGAGGTCTACAATTTTTTTCTGAGGTCTTGGCTGAGTTATTTTGATTTTCCCATGATGTCAAAGCAAAGAGGCACTGAGTTTGAAGGTAGGCCTTGAAATACATCCACAAGTACACCTCCAATTGACTCAAATGTTCTGGAATTTTCCAAGCTGTTTAAAGGCACAGTCAACTTCGTGCATGTAAACTTGTGATACAGTGAATTATAAGTGAAATAATCTGCCTGTAAACAATTGTTGCAAAAATGACTTGTGTCATGCACAAAGTAGATGTCCTAACCGACTTGCCAAAACTATAGTTTGTTACCAAGAAATTTCTGGAGTGGCTGAAAAATGAGTTTTAATGACTCCAGGGAAAGTGTATGTAAACTTCCGACTTCAACTGTAGCTGTGCAGCAACGCTCCCCATCCAACCTGACAGAACTTGAGAGGATCTGCAGAGAAGAATGGGAGAAACTCCCCAAATACAGGTGTGCCAAGCTTGTAGCGTCATACCCAAGAAGACTTGGTGCTGTAATCGCTGCCAAAGGTGCTTCAACAAAGTACTGAGTAAAAGGTCTGAACACTTATGTAAATGTGATATTTCAGTTTTTAATTTTGTATAAAATAGAAAAAAGTTCTAGCAACCTGTATTTGCCTTGTCATTATAGGGTAGTGTATGTAGATTGATGAGGGGAAAACGATTTAATCAATTTTAGAATAAGGCTGTAACGTAACAAAATGTGGAAAAAGTCAAGGGGTCTGAACACTTTCCGAATGCAGTGTATCTAAACAAAAGTTGTTTAAAATGATTCGATACAGTAATAAGACATTTGACATTTTAGTCATTTAGCAGATGGACTTGTACTAAGTGCATTCATCTTAAGATAGCTTGATGAGACAACCACATATCATAATCAAAAATACAGGAAACAAACATTCCATTGAGTGTAGACATCATAGGGAACATGAGATTGACTGACCAGGAGAATCCAGGTGAAAGCTATGATCCCTGTTACGTCAGCTGTAAAATCCACTTCAATCAGTGTCGATGAAGGGGAGGAGACGGGTTAAAGAATTATTTTAAAGCCTTGAGACAATTGAGAAATGGATTGTGTATGTGTGCCATTCAAAGGGTGAATGGGCAAGACAAAAGATTTAAGTGCCTTTGAATGGGGTATGGTACAGTAGAAGGTGCCAGGCGCACCGGTTTGAGTGTGTCAAGAACTGCAACGCTGCTGGGTTTTTCACTCTCAACAGTTTCCCGTGTGTATCAAGAACGGTCTGCCACCCAAAGGACATCCAGCCAACTTGACACAACTGTGGGAAGCATTGGAGTCAACATCCCTGTGGAACGCTTTCGACACCTTGTAGAGTCCATACCCCAAATAATTGAGGCTGTTCTGAGGGGAAAAGGGGGTGCAACTCAATATTAACATATAACTCACAGTATACTTTTGCGACAAAACAAAAAAGTCATACACATATCTATGAATAAAAACATTTGAGAACAGTAATATTTTACACACACATGAAGGTACCCATAAGCAATCATTTCTGATGAAAAAACACATGTAAAAAATTGGTGGATATAGCGTTTTGGAAATAAACACTTCAACTGAATCATCAACGCAGTGCATTTTTGAATAAAGACATTATCTGCACAAAGTTATATACTGGTAGACGGTAGTCAAACTATAGACTTCTATGTTGACTCAAGGATTCATATAATCATTGCTTAAAGGCCCAATACAGTCAAAAATGTGATATCCTGTGTTTTATATATATTTTCACACTACGAGACTGGAATAATACTGTGAAAATGTGAAAATTATGATAATGCCCTTTTAGTGTAAGATATGTTTGAAAAGACTGGCTGAAGTTTTTGTCTGTTTTGGTGTGATAGAGTTTTGGCCCTCCAACGTGACATCACCAGGTGGTAAATTAGTTAATAAACCAATAAGAACAACTAGTTTTCAGTTTTCCCCTCCCCACTCAGACCACTCCCAGACAGTCCTAGCTAAATTCTCGCTTGAGAAATTACTCTTTACTCCTTCACTAAGAAGCTTGTTTTGTTTCTTTTTGACCATTTTCATTCAAAGCGATCACAGTAAGGTACTTCATTGTTACACAGAAATTATTTGATATTGAGATAAAAACAGCTGCAATGGGCCTTTAATGTATTTCTTTTGAATCCACTTTGTGGTTTGAGATACACATTATTTTGCATCATCAAAACAGTACCAGAGGCAATAAAGCAAGGGCCATTATAGGGAAAAACCAAAGATATATCTGGGAGGAATACAGCTCCTATAGTCCTATTTTTGAGACTTCAGATTAAGCTTTCAGATGCAGTATCATCTCAAGTCCACAAGGCAGCAGCAGCTCTTTCAGTGTGGTGACAACATCCTTGGCTAATAGTGAATGATTACATCACATGAAAATCAGAAATCCTGATTTGGGATTTGTCTTTCATTTGGAAGAACAGATATACAGTAGAAATAGCACACAATTCATTGAGTAAGTTACCTGAGATCTAATTTCTCAATAGGCAAATAGCTTATGAGTAAACAGACTACAGTGCATATAGAACTTTTGGGGTAAACACCTCCCTCATGCATTTCCAAATATTGTGGGGTATCACTAACGGTAGAAAATCATTCTCCATGACAATGAATTATGAACATATTGCATATAGCACCTTATTCAGATTGCTTTTGAAGCTATACAGATATACAGTACCTATGTATTTAATACAATGTTTTAGTGCTTGAGTGGGATTCCAGAGTGATTCAGATTCAGTGGCCTTTTCTCAATTGGACATGCTCAACTCCTGTGTCCTCTCTCCTCCGTCCTCTCTGGCCTCCTTTTGAAAAAGGTCAAAGGTAATCGTGGAGAGGTGGTGAGGAGAGGGAATGTGGATGAAAATGCGCTTATATGAAATGAGACTCTCCTTCTCCCATCATGAGTCATCAAGCAAATTACTTTTGAAGGGTGGAATCCCCAAATAAATTTATAAAGTGATCAAAACAAATGTAGCCAGTCGTGCAAGACATTTTGTAGATAAATGGATAAGTAGCATATCGTTTTTAAATGTTTGCATGATTTTCTCCTTTGAGAAAAAAATTGCTGATTCAAAGCGGGTATGGCAGATTTCAAAACTCTTCCGCAAAGGACTCAGGTATGATACACTTGTGCTTCCTTGCCAAAAGGAGGCTACCGAGGAGGGGAGGACTGTCTTCCATTTTTCTACTAACAAATTGACACTCTCCTCGACCACTAGACCACTTATCGGTTTCCAGGTCACAGAAGAGAGAGGGCAGAGGTGCGAGGGTGGAGGATGGACTTTTCCCAAATTAGGAAATGCCCTTGTTCTTTGATCAGTCCAATTTAAGAGAGCAGTTGGCTCCTCTTCGTCCTCCCCCGCCTGCATCCGACTGGTCCCCTTCCACCCTGTCCCTGTCCATCCGTAAACGCAGCGTGTTGCGTATAACCAGTCGCTCCGTCATGAAAGATGCACAGAACCAGGGCAGGGCGTACTCCGCTGTGATCAACCCCATAAAGTTATACTGAAAATGGGAATAATCCCAGGGACAGGCATCGAACTGGGTCAACAACAGCCCTGTACCGAACTCCCAGATGTACGTCCATAGGGTATAGATGAGGCATCGCAGCAGCACGGGGCAGCGGAGAGCTCGGAGGGCCAGGTACATGTGCTCCACGATGAGGATGCAGGTCCCGTAGATTAGCAGAGCCCATACACTGGTCACACCAGGGAACTTCCAGTTGCGGTTGACCACGAACTCCCAGGCGGCGGTGAACATGACCTCGCAGAAGTAGCCGTGGATGGCGTACAGGTACCAGCGAGACAGGACCGTCAGAGGCACCGGTGAGGGTGCCGGGGTTGCCATTGCGGTGGATGCGATTTGGAATTACGCCCTCGTGATAAGGAAGTCCTGCCTAAGAGTTGTAAGCCCAAATGTCGCCCTCAGACCACAAGGATTTCCTCTTGGTCTAATGGTTGGTTTGGCGTGCCATACTGTAGGTCTAGTTCACCGACACCCGTTACACCATGGTGACCGCCCCTTGCTCTTTATCTAGTGGAGGAGAAACGTAGGTCTGTAAGGGAGAAAGGAGAGAAAAGTGAGTTAGTCAGTTTAGTGTTATAGAACGAGATAGACAGCTGGAGTACCTCTGCTACCTCAAATGCCTACCTTATGCATGTGGGGCAAAGGAAAGTGTTTCATAAGGGCAATGCTACACTCTTAGAAAATAAAAAGTTGCTAAGTAGAACCATACAGGCGTCTTTGGTTTGTCCCTATAGGGGAACCCTTTGCATAGGGTTCTATCTAGAGCACTCTGTATAGGGTTCTTCAAAGAACAACCTGTACATAGTTCTACCTAGAACCCTCTATGAAGGCTTCTGCCTAGAACCATCTATGAAGGGTTCTACCGAGAACCCTTTAATCTTTGGACGGTTCTTCCTAGAACCCTCTATGAACGGTTCCACCAGCCTTATTAGCCTTTAAATGTTATTATTTATGACAATAAATTACATATATCATATGGCCTTTTTTTTAGGGCCTATTTATACCCTAAGCCTGCTGGCTTGTAAAGGGATGTGTAATTCCTATCAGAACACAGACAGAATTGGGATATCCAACAAGTGGAATTGTTAAATCAACCGCAACCTGCACTCCGAATGGCTGCCAGAGTAAGGAAGATTGAATACTGAGACTAACCCAATAATTTAAACTGGAACACCTCAGTAACGGGTGCAATAAATCCAACCGATTGGATTAGTTTAGAAAACTGTGTTATTTATCTTTGTGTAGCATACAAATGTATCAACCATCAATGTACATGCAAAAATACTGATATTATAGTAAAAGAAACAATTCTGAAAATCTCCCTGCAATAGAGCATGCTGGGAAATATTATATATGTTTCTATGTAGAACCCTTCTTGCCTTCTAAAGAATCATCAAAGAACCTTTTCTTCCAAAAACGGTTCTCAGGATGTTAAAGGTTCTAGGTAGAACACTTTACCTTCCAAAAAGGGATCTTCTGATCAAAACAGAACCCTATCCCTCTGCAAATAACTGTTTTGGAACCCTTTTTTCTAGGAGTATATGGAAACTACACAGACTGCTAAAGATTAACCTTCAGATGACTTGAGGCCTCTCAGATATCCCTTCCAACATTTTTGGCTGCTGGTACAAAGTCTTAAACTGACCACTTGACATTTGAATTAACGTCAGCTTGCATTTCTTTCCATGTCAGTTTGCAATATTAGAACCCGTGAGAATCAACGACTGATCATAAAGGAGTAGGTTGAAGTGGCCTCTAGAGCCTGATCTTGGGTCAGTTTCGCATTTCCCCCACTAGTGGTTAAGGTTAGGATTTGTCGTGGATCTGTAACTAGGGAAAACTTCACTCCTCAGCAATCATAATGCTGTATCAGCCACACAATGCCATTACATCACAAGTGATATCAGACTAACACAATGCTATCACATGTAGAGAGCTTTAGAATAGCCCCCCATGATCTGTGTGCATCATGTGTCCTTGCTTTCTGTAGTGTAAATCCCCAGGTCAGACCAAAGACTATATAAATAACGGGTGCAAGGCAGTAAGCACCACTGGTATCAAGTGTCAGGAGGCTCTAGCAGGAATGCCATCTCTCAACCACTCTGTCATAGTATATAACCTCTTCCCCAGGCCCCATTGGTTTGACAGAAAGCCTAAAGTATAGAACGATTCTATAGTATTTACAGTATGTCTGAATCTGATTGAGACCACTGCATAGGTCTACTGACATCGGAAAATGGAACCAGAAGTCAAAAACTTTCAGAGCTAACAGTTACAAAAAATAAACACTGAGTGTACAGTGAATGTATGCATTCACTACTGTAAGTCGCTCTGGATAAGAGCGTCTGCTAAATGACTAAAATGTCAAATGTACAAAACATCAAGAACATCTGTTCTTTCCATGACATAGACTGACCAGGTGAATCCAGGTCAAAGCTATGATCCCTTTTTGATTTAAGTACCTTTATGATTGCTGGTAGTAGGTGACAGGCGCACTGGCTTGTGTCGAGAATTGCAACGCTGCTGGGTTTTTCACACTCAACAGTTTCCTGTGTGTATCAAGAATGGTCCACCACCCAAAGGACATCCAGCCAATTTGACACATCTGTGGGAAGCATTAGAGTTAACATAGGCCAGCATCCCTGTGGAACGCCTTCGGCACCTTGTAGAGTCCATGACAAAATGAATTGAGGCTGTCCTGATATTAGGAAGGTGTTCCTAATGTTTGGCATACTCAGTGTATATATATATATATATATATATATATATAGTTCTGTAAATATTAGTAAGTAAAAGGAGACAATTGTTTCATAATAGTCAAGATTGTAGTTCACAATCATCAAAAGGGGATGATTGTGGACTACAGGAAAAGGAGGACCGAGCACGCCCCCATTTTCATCGACGGGGCTGCAGTGGAGCAGGTTGAGAGCTTCAAGTTCCTTGGTGTCCACATCACCAACAAACTAACATGGTCCAAGCACACCAAGACAGTCGTGACGAGGGCACAACAAAACCTATTCCCCCTCAGGAGACTAAAAAGATTTGGCATGGGTCCTCAGATCCTCAAAAGATTCTACAGCTGCACCATCGAGAGCATCCTGAATGGTTGCATCACTGCCTGGTACGGCAACTGCTTGACCTCTGACCGCAAGGCACTACAGAGGGTAGTGTGTACGGCCCAATACATCACTGTGGCCAAGCTTCCTGCCATCCAGGACCTCTACACCAAGCAGTGTCAGAGGAAGGCCCTAAAAATTGACAAAGACTCCAGCCACCCTAGTCATGGACTGTTCTCTCTGCTACCGCACAGCAAGCGGTACCGGAGAGCCAAGTCTAGGTCCAAAAGGCTTCTTAACAGCTTCTACCCCCAAGCCATAAGACTCCTGAACAGCTAATCAAAGGACTACCCAGACCCCTATTTTACGCTGCTGCTACTCTGTTTATTATCTCTGCATAGTCACTTTAACTCTACCTACATGTACATATTACCTCAATTACCTCGACTAACCGGTGCCCCCGCACATAGACTCTGTGCCGGTACCCCCTGTTGATAGCCTCGCTATTGTTATTTTACTGCTGCTGTTTAATTATTTGTTACTTTATTGTCTATTTTTTACTTATTTCTTTTCACTTTTTTTTCTTAAAACTTCTTAAAGCATCGTTGAATAAGGGCTTTTAAGTAAACATTTCACTGTAAGGTTGTAGTCGGTGCATATGACAAAATAAAATTTGATTTGAAGATTATACATCCAACCGTAATACAATAGTACAATTAAATCCTATCAGAGAGAGGTTGTGAGTGTGACCATATACAGCAGAAGCTGGTTTGGCGAAGTGGGCAGAGAGCCAGGCTGATGAGGATTTCCTAACAAGGAACAACTGGGCCAGGAGACTGGACTGACCTGCTGTAACCCTGTTTTCCTCACCTTCACACTCTTCCTGCCTCCCTCTCCCTGTCTCTCACCCTCTCCCTCACCCTGTCTCTCACCCTCTCTCTCACCCTCTCCCTCACCCTCTCTCTCACCCTGTCTTGCCCCACTGGATCCTAACTCCTGCTCCCTTGAATTCCCCTGAGCTCCTTCTAGTTCCCCTCTCTCTTTCCCTCGCTCACCCACCGACTCCCTCCCTCTCTCACCCCATGCCCTCCCTCCTCTACCCACACCCTCTCTCACCCTATAGCCCCCCTTCCACTCTGCCTCACCCCTGCTGCCTCTAAAACATTCATAACGTCCCTACCACCACAGTGTCACCTGACCCACACCCTAACACACTTTAGCATGCCTCTGTAGCCCAGCTTGACCCAGAGCTAAAGCCTGACATACAGTGGCTTGCGAAAGTATTCACTCCCCTTGGCACCCCCCAAAGTCAATACTTTGTTAGAGCCACCCTTTGCAGGAATTACAGCTGCAAGTCTCTTGGGGTATGTCTCTATAAGCTTGGCACATCTAGCCACTGGGAGTTTTGCCCATTCTTCAAGGCAAAACTGCTCCTTCAAGTTGGATGGGTTCCGCTGGTGTACAGAAATCTTTAAGTCATACCACAGATTCTCAATTGGATTGAGGTCTGGGCTTTGACTAGGCCATTCCAAGACATTTAAATGTTTCCCCTTAAACCACTCGAGTGTTGCTTTAGCCGTGTGCTTAGGGTCATTGTCCTGCAGGAAGGTAAACCTACATCCCAGTCTCAAATCTCTGGAAGACTGAAACAGGTTTTCCTCAAGAATTTCCCTGTATTTACCGCCATCCATCATTCCTTCAATTCTGACCAGTTTCCCAGTCCCTACCGATGAAAAACATCCCCACAGCATGATGCTGCCACCACCATGCTTCACTGTGGGGATGGTGTTCTCGGGGTGATGCGAAGTGTTGGGTTTGCGCCAGACATAACGTTTTCCTTGATGGCCAAAAAGCTCAATTTTAGTCTCATCTGACCAGAGTACCTTCTTCCATATGTTCGGGGAGTCTCCCACATGCCCTTTGGCAAACACCAAACGTGTTTGCTTATTTTTTTCTGGCCACTCTTCCATAAAGCCCAGCTCTGTGTAGTGTACGGCTTAAAGTGGTCCTATGGACAGATACTCCAATCTCCGCTGTGAAGCTTTGCAGCTCATTCAGTGTTATCTTTTGTCTCTTTGTTGCCTCTCTGATTAATGTCCTCCTTGCCTGGTCCGTGAGTCTTGGTAGGCGGCCCTCTCTTGGCAGGTTTGTTGTGGTGGCATATTCTTTCCATTTTTTTATTAATGGATTTAATAGTGCTCCGTGGGATGTTCAAAGTTTTGAATATTTTTTTTATAACCCAACCCTGATCTGTACTTCTCCACAACTTTGTCCCTGACCTGTTTGGAGAGCTTCTTGGTCTTCATGGTGCTGCTTGCTTGGTGGTGTGCCTTGCTTAGTGGTGTTGCAGACTCTGGGGCCTTTCAGAACAGGTGTATATATACTGAGATCATGTGACAGATCATGTGACACTTAAATAAAGTCCTCCTGTGTGCAATCTAACTAATTATGTGACTTCTGAAGGTAATTGGTTGCACCAGATCTTATTTAGGGGCTTCATAGCAAAGGGGGTGAAGACATATGCACGCACCACTTTTCCATTTTATTTTTTATTTTATTTTTTGAGACAAGTAATTTTTTTCCATTTCACCAATTTGGACTATTTTGTGTATGTCCATTACATGAAATCCAAATAAAAATCTATTTAAATTCCAGGTTGTAATGCAACAAATAGGAAAAATGCCAAAGGAGATGAATACTTTTGCAAGGCACTGTAGTGTGCAAGGCAAGTAGTGACCTGAAACTGTTGTTGTTGTTGATGATGATTATGATGTTGCTTTGTTGTAGGTCCTCTCCAGTGGTAGAAAAAGTACCAAATTGTCATACTTGAGTAAAAGTAATGATACCTTTATAGAAAATGACTCAAGTAAAAGTCACCCAGTATAATCCTATTTGATTAAAAGTCTAAAAGTATTTGGTTTAAAATATTCTTAACCTCCCTGGGCAAGGTGGGACGCTATAACTTCAATTTCTCAAACATATGACTATTTTACACCATTTGAAAGATAAGACTCTCATTAATCCAACCACGTTATCCGATTTCACAGCGAAAGCAAAACATTAGATTGTCAGGAGAGTACCCTGCCAAAAATAATCACACAGCCATTTTCAAAGCAAGCATATATGTCACAAAAACCAAAACCACAGCTAAATGCAGCACTAACCTTTGATGATCTTCATCAGATGACACTCCTAGGGCATTATGTTATACAATACATGCATGTTTTGTTCAATCAAGTTCATATTTATATCAAAAACCAGCTTTTTACATTAGCATGTGATGTTCAGAACTCGCCTACCCACCGAAACTTCTGGTGAATTTACTAAATTACTCACGATAAACGTTCACAAGATACATAACAATTATTTTAAGAATTATAGATACAGAACTCCTTTATGCAATCGCGGTGTCAGATTTTAAAATAGCTTTTCGGCGAAAGCACATTTTGCAATATTCTGAGTAGATAGCCCGGCCATCACGGCTAGCTAATTTGACACCCACCAAGTTTGGCCCTCACCAAACTCAGATTTAGTATGCACTCCCAGGACTTCTACTTCAACAACAAATGTTGTTTTGGTTCCAAATAATCCATAGTTATATTCAAATAGCTCCGTTTTGTTCGTGCGTTCAGGTCAGTATCCGAAGGGTGAAGCGCGAGCACATTTCGTGACAAAAAAAATTCAAAATATTTTCATTACCGTACTTCGAAGCATGTCAAACGCTGTTTAAAATCAATTTTTACGCAATTTTTCTCGTAAAATAGCGATAATATTCCAACCGGGCGACGTTGTACTCATTCAAAGGCTGAAAGAAAAACATGGCGATTTCTCGTGACTGCGCATCTCCAGTGTCAGTGTCCCCAGCCTGACCAGTAACAAACAGAGCTGCTGTACTTCACCCAGAGACTGCAGACACCCCATTACACTTTCTGGCGCCTTCTGAGAGCCAATGGAAGCCTTAGAAAATGTCACGTTACAGCAGAGATGCTGTATTTTCGATAGAGATGCCACAGAAGGAGAACAAATTGTCAGACAGGGCGCTTCCTGTATGGAATCTTCTCAGGTTTTGGCCTGCCATATGAGTTCTGTTATACTCACAGAGAACATTCAAACAGTTTTAGAAACTTTAGAGTGTTTTCTATCCAAATCTACTAATTATATGCATATTCTCGTTTCTGGGCAAGAGTAGTAACCAGTTTAAATCGGGTACGTTTTTTATCCGGCCGTGCAAATACTGCCCCCTAGCCCCAACAGGTTAAGAATCAAAAGTAAAATGTAATTGTTAAAATACACTCAAGTATCAAAAGTAAAAGTATAAATCATTTAAAATTCCTTATATTAAGCAAACCAGATGGCACAATTTTCTTGTTTTTCTAATTTACGGACAGCAAGGAGCACACTCCAACTTTCAGACATGATTTACAAACTCAGCATGTGTTTAGTGAGTCTGCTAGATCAGAGGCAGTAGGGATGACCAGGGATGTTCTCTTGATAAGTGTGGGAATAGACCATTTCCCTGTCCTGCGAAGCACTCAAAATGTAACGAGTACTTTGGACATCAGGGAAAATGTATGGAACAAAAACTACATCATTTTCTTTAGGAATGTAGTAAAGTAAAGTACAGATGCCCCAAAAAACTACTTAAGTAGTACTTTCAAGTATTTTTACTTAATTAAGTACTTTACACCACTGGTCGTTTCCTAGCTCCCCACCTCCCAGCTGCCATGTCAGTGTTGGTATTGCTCCCTCCGTAGCATCAATGGACAGTTTTCTGACTTCTCACTGCTTTTTATTGATCATGATGATCTGTTCTTGTTATTCTATTTTTGTGCTGCCTGGCATGAGGTGTTGGGTTCTAGGTCCAGATCAATAGGAAAGACAGCTCATATGCAATTACTTCTGGACTGCCTACTGGGTCTTGGCACTGCCTCCACTCTCAGTCCCTCTGCCACCTGGGACCCCTACCTGCTTCTGTACAATGGTCTAAGAGGATGTAAGAACAGCCCATAAATAGCACTAATATCTGTTTCATACAGCTCTAATACATACTACTACGCACCAATAGAAATGTGACGCAGAAGGAATGAAACAGTGATCAGGTCAGTCTGACTGTGAGAGTCATCCACTGAGAGAAATTTGCTGGGTGGATTATATAAAAAGAACCGGGTGATGCTGATGGAACAGAGAGAGAAAAATTCCGTGAGGGATTAAAACGCTCATATAACGCTCCAGTAGGCAGGTTTAAAGGTTTAAACTGCTACGTATGGTCTGCGTTCCGATAATGACTCAAATATGCTACCTGTCCTAAATGATTGCACAACTAGGACCTACTATTGCTAGGGATCCTCAGGAACAACCGCACAAAGTTGACAGAGGAAAGAAAGGTAAACCAACAATGTAATGTAATGATGCAAAATGTAAGGAAACTAACACTAAAGTGGAAATAACTGATTAAGTAGGCCTACAATAGTGGCTAATATTTAAAGCTGTAATATGTAACTTTTTGGGCAACCCACCCAAATGCACATAGAAATGTGTGTTATAGATCTGTCACTCATCGAAAGCAAGTCTAAGAAGCTATATCTGTTCTATGTGCGCTATTTCTATGCTCCCCCTTCTTAAGTTTCGTTTTTGCGTCTTTTACTTTCGGTTTTGTACACCAGCTTCAAACAGCTGAAAATATTATATTTTGTTATGGAAAATATATCGGTTTAGATGGTACAATGATTCTCTACCCTATACTTGCTTGTTTTGTCACATAAACTGAAATTAAGCAAACTATTCAAATTTTTGCAACCAGGAAGTGGCAGAGCGATTTCTGCAAAGTGCATCTTTAACATGATACAAATGTTTAAAAATACAGTGAAAAGTCCAGGCATACAGTATAATTAAAACATTCTACAAATCACAAATCAACTCGGTAGGTTTGGAGCAATACTGTCATTTGCGCATGGCTACAGAAGCCTATAGCTTGGGTCTCCAAATGTAATCTCTGCAAGGTTATAAAGCCAGCATTTCATAAACTTAACTGTGAAAAAGGTGATATGTTGATATGCTTCAGTTTTATGCCATATGACTGGTTTCACATTTGTCTCCAGCGATCATAAAAGGTCAGATAGATCTACAACAATTGTCATTTATATTTACAATTCCCTTATTCAAACGGTTTACTCATTTACCTAGCTCTTATCAATAGCTCTTATCAATTTGTAAATTACAGTGCATGGACAATGGTGTTTAATCTGTCAGAAAAAAATTAAGTAGGCCTAGATGTTGTTCCACTTGGAACCGACAGGTTTCTTAACCTAATGAATTGTTTCATCGCGTGTAAAGGTGGTGGAATCAGGAAGGAATTAAGTCAAGATCTGAATATGCTGTATCTGTAGACACACCTCTGCCACACCTTCATTTCTTTGATCTCCACCCCAAACGAATAGCGGGTGCATAGCATGCTATTCCCATGCTTAAGTTCAAGGTCATCAGAATACACATAGAGAGAAAAGTGCATAAAAAGGGAATTACATTCCATTTACACATGCTTAACTCGGGTCAGAATTTCCCCATTGTCCCTGTGGGTTAGTATTGGACTGACTGAGCAAACCCTTTTTTTCAATTTTCGCCTAAAATGACATACCCAAATCTAACTGCCTGTAGCTCAGGACCTGAAGCAAGGATATGCATATTCTTGATACCATTTGAAAGGAAACACTTTGAAATTTGTGGAAATGTGAAATGAATGTAGGAGAATATAACACATTAGATCTGGTAAAAGATAATACAAAGAAAAAAACATGCGTTTGAAACGCAAGAGAAAAAGGCCATAATGTATTATTCCAGCCCAGGCGCGATTTAGATTTTGGCCACTAGATGGCAGCAGTGTCTGTGCAAAGTTTTAGACTGATCCAATGAACCATTGCATATATGTTCAAAATGTTGTGTCAAGACTGCCCAAATGTGGCTAATTGGTTTATTAATACATTTTCAAATTCATAACTGTGCACTCTCCTCAAACAATAGCATGATATTCATTCACTGTAATAGCTACTGTAAATTGGACAGTGCAGATAGGCAGAAAGATTGAATTCTTGTTAATCTATATCAGATATGTCTGTCCTGGGAAACGTTTTGTTACTTACAACCTCATGCTGATCACATTAGCCTACGTTAGCTCAACCGTCCCGCGGGAGGGACACCGAACCGGTAGAGGTTCATCAAAAAGCATTAAGAAGTTTCCAAAGGTAGATGCAAAAATGTGGATGGGTTTTTCTCATTACATGGTAGGCCTACTGTGTTGTCTGTATCCAAGCTAAAACTGTAATTAAATGATTTACAGAAAAGTACATCTGTGGTCTTTCTTTAATTCCCTCAATTTTAATGAAAGACCCTGGGATGTGGAGTTAATCCCAACATCTTTGTCATGTCCCTGGGATTAGGAATCTGGATGCTCAAATTGAGAGGAAAAGACTTTAAGATTTTGTTAACTCTTTAGTAAATTCATATGTGCATATCTGGAGTGAATACTTATTGCCCTTTATCAAAATACACAGGGAACAGGATGTGTAAATAAGGATTGCAGGTTGGCCGCGACTCCTTGTGCAGGCCCAAGAGAGGAGTTACTGTTACCGCAGAATCACTGTGCCGGCTGCCCCAAAGAGATACTAATTTTGGGGATGCCCCGCTCTCTCACTTTTGAAACTGTGACAACCTCAAATAACCTCACTGCGGCAACCCCACTGATAGTGGGAGAAATGTTGATGCCATATAGGACTGTGACGGTCATGGAATTTTGGATGACAGTAATTGGCCAGTAATAATCCTTTTTATTTGATTTTGTGGCATATTATCTCCTCTCCTCCACTCCTGACTGCATCTGCCGCCATATACCGTGCATTCGGGAAGGATTCAGACGCCTTGACTTTTTCCACATTTTGTTACGTTACAGACCTATTCTAAAATGGATTGTATTGTTTTTTCCCCTCATCAATCTACACACAATACCCCATAATGACAAAGCAAAAACAGGTTTTTGTACATTTTTGCAAATGTATAAAACATTTAAAACTGGAATATTATATTTACATAAGTATTCAGACCCTTTACTCAGTACTTTATTGAAGCACCTTTGGTAGCGATTACAGCCTCGAGTCTTCTTGGGTGTGACGCTACAAGCTTAGTACACCTGTATTTGGGAAGTTTCCCCCATTCTTCTCTGCAGATCCTGTCAATTTCTGTCAGGTTGGATGGGGAGAGTCGCTGTTCAGCTATTTTCAGGTCTCTCCAGAGATGTTAGATCGGGTTCAAGTCCGGGCTCTGGCTGGGCCGCTCAAGGACATTCAGCGACTCGTCCGGAAGCCACTCCTGTATTGTCTTTGCAGGGTGCTTAGGGTCGTTGTCTTGTTGGAAGGTGAACCTTCGCCCCAGTCTGAGATCATGAGCACTCTGGAGATTTTCATCAAGGATCTCTCTGTACTTTGTCCGTTCATCTTTCCCTCAATCCTGACTATTCTCCCAGTCCCTGCCGCTGAAAAACATCTCCACAGCATGATTCTGCCACCAGCATGCTTCACCGTAGGGATGGTGCAAGGTTTCCTCCAGACATGATGCTTGGCATTCAGGCCAAAGAGTTCAATCTTGGTTTCATCAGACCAGAGAATGTTGTTTCTCATGGTCTGAAGAGTCCTTTAGGCAAACTCCAAGTGGGCTGTGCTTTTTACAGAGGAGCAGCTTCCGTCTGGCCACTCTACCATAAAGGCCTGATTGGTAGAGTGCTGCAGAGATGGTTGTCCTTCTGGAAGGTTCTCCCATCTCCACAGAGGAACTCTGGTGCTCTGTCAGAGTGACCATCGGGTTCTTGGTCACCTCCTTGACCAAGGCCCTTCTCCTCCGATTGCTCAGTTTGGCCTGGCAGCCAGCTCTAGAAAGAGTTTTGGTTCCAAACTTCTTCCATTTAAGAATGATGGAGACTACTGTGTTCTTTGGGACCTTCAATGCTGCAGACATTTTTTGGTACCCTTCCCCAGATCTGTGTCTCAACACAATCCTGTCTCAGAGCTCTACGGACAAGTCCTTCGACCTCATGTCTTGGTTCTTGCTCTGACATGCACAGTCAACTATGGGACCTTATGTAGAGATGTGTGTTTTAGAAAAAGGCTGTACGTAACAAAATGGGGAAAAAGTCAAGGGGTTTGAATACTTTCAGAATGCTATGTAAATAAAACAAATAGAACAGGCACTCCCATTCAAGTCAATGATTGCATAATGAGTGGACCCGCGTCTGGCGGCCATTGCGAGTGTACCCATTGGAGCAAAGCAGAAAGTAAAAGCAGGAAGTGTACCCATCAACATGTGCTGTGATTTGTTGATTCAACTCAACTGACATTACAAAGAATACATTCCATTGCATGAGCCATGTCAGATAGCATCATTTTGAATGAACATTCTACATTTCATTAAGGAGCAACAAAGTTTCATCACGTTGTTAGGGGTCCATGTTACTGCAGTACGGACTCAACCGAATGCTTACATTTTTTAGTTCATGGGTTATTTTATTTTCATGACTTCTCATCCATAACCTTCGGTTACACGGTTATATGGTAATTGTGCCAGCCCCAGTAATGCCATAGGCTATGCCTTGCCTACTCCTCCCAAAATCAAATATTGATTGCTCGTGTGATGCTTGGGCTGCAATTATGTTAGGCCATCCTACGGTAGCCTATGCCAATACTACACATTTTGCATATGTATCAGTGAGCTTAAAAATGGCTAATATTATAGGAAAACATACAAATAATGGGAAACGCTCAACTGTTATAACCGCGGGAAATATGTGCTATTCATATTGTTCTCCCCGTGGACAGCGCGTCAAGTGGGGCAGCAGAGTAAAAAAACAAGGAATTGAATCAACTGAATTCCTCTGCCAACATAGTCTGTAGCCTAGTCTAATCCCTGTCCTGTTTCAAGTAGGCAGTAAAGTGGAACAAAAATGATATCAACCCGCACGTCTTACCGGGAGATTGTTGCCCACGGTTGTAGATTCCACGGGAATGCACCTCAGGACCAACGGTCAATGTGAAGATTTACCATCCGCAACCAGGACATCGTCTGATCGTCAGTTACAGGCTCATTCACCATTCCGTAGGGGACTACTGTCCAATGAAAATTGACACATTTTCCTTCACTGCAGTATCAGCCTGGACAGCGGCAGCAGCACATGCTGAGACAGAACGGTCCCTACTCCTGCTGTTCTTGCATCTTTCATTAACTCTTTCTTCACCTCAGTGAGTAGTGGGTTTTATTGAGCTCTGGCAGGTTGTGTTGAGCTCTGGCAGAATTCAGAGCTGGGTCGTGTTCAGTAGGGAGAAACGTTTTAAAACGCAGAGGTACAGTGCTACCTGAACTTGTCCAGTAAGAACAGGTTTAGTTTCAATCTTCCATAGCTAAACGCTTTGCTACAGTGTGCCCTTCTGAAGAGGAACCAGGCCTTTCTACCCCAGCCAGACAGTTTCTCTTGACAATCAGTGAGGACATACAGAGTGCATAACTAAAGCACCGTTATATGTAATACCTGTAGGAACTGAACTCACTATCTTGGTATTTCTATTGCGACGCTCTTACCAACTGAGCCACACAGTCACCATAAGCATTGACCAGGTAGAAACAGCTCAGGAATTGGAGTTGCAGTTTCCATTACAAATGAAATTGACCCATTCCCTGAACCTGATATAGAGCCTTGTCTCTAAAACTGTCTGTCATTGACAGAACCTGTGTGACCTCTAAGCACTTTTGGAGGAAGTGGGCAGGGCCAAACCTCTGCAGTTGTAAAACAGTAAAAAAATAAGATCTCGGCGCCCAATCAGAGGTCGCATATGGCAGATTGGGTTTGTATCAGGATTGAGATCCACATATGGAGGTGGTATGGTATAAATTGGAAGTCAAAAGATCAGATTCAATATAGTTCCTATATACACCCCTATAGTAGGACTGGGAATTGCCAGGGACCTCACAATAAGATATCAAAATACTAATACTAATTAATGTGCCACCACGGGTGGTTGGTGGCACATTAATTGGGGAGGATGGGCTCACAGTAATGGCTGGAACGGATTATTGATATGGTATCAAACGTGTTTGATGCCATTCCATTCACTCCATTGCAGTAATTAGGAGTCATCCTCCCCTCACCAGCCTCCGGTGACTGCCATTCTATATGCGTCACGATTTATCGCTCACGATTCTATGTACTGCGATTCGATAGTTCGGTTTTATTCCGATTCGATGTTCTAAACTTATTTCTCACGGTGTCTGCTGCAGAGATACAAGATGCCATGAGAAAAAGAAAGTTGGTCCATCATGACAATAAAAGTGCTGAAAACATGTTGGCTCACCACTTAAAGTTTGAAGCCAACCTATAGAAGGAGAAATGCTGGAGTTTTGGCACAGGTACAGCCGACCAGCGCTAGCCAACTACCCTAGCAAAAACATATCTTATAGAATCCATACTTGGGAGTCAAAGAATCCATATAATATCGTCAAAAATAATACCGCGATCCTCTACTATATCGATTTATATTGTGCATTACTTTTGACCAGAACCCTGAGCCCTATGTAAAATTTAAGGTGCCATTTGGGACACAAACCTAGGAGTTCCACAACCAGAACAGTAATCCCACACAAGGAGAAGAAAAAAAAAAAATCAATCATCTTTTTAATTACATCATTGAAGCATAGATGCATTACTTGTGAAAAAGGTAGAAAAAACAGCATGTTTCAGTTTCTCAATAAGTTAAACCTCTCGGGCCAAATAGGGTCGGGCCTGCTCACAAAACAGAATCAGAAAACTCTAGAAGCTTTCAAAATAATAAATGAAACAAAAACCACCAAGGAGTTATTCTTATGTCATTGAAATTAATCTTTCTCTCCTTGTTGTGTATTTAATAAACATGTAAAAAAAAAAAAATGCAAATGGCTTATATTACAATACAGACAGTCGTTCTTTCACCCTTTTCCACAGGGGTTTTCCACGCAACAACACCAAGAAGTTGCCATGAAACTTAAAGTTACCGTTTTTTTTAATTAACATTTAAACTGATAAGCTGTCGGGTTATACTCGGTAAAAAAACAAAAAATAATAATTATAATTACAATAATGACAGTAATAACAAGGTTAAGTAATAAACACAGTCCTGTTGAGTCAGGAAGTCTTCTGATAGGCCAAAGCCTTAGATCCATTCCCAAAGACAATTGGTCCATTGGTCTTTGACAGTTTTGCAGGCTCGTGCTGATTGGGTGAGATGATGGACAATCAATGATGGTGCTGCGGCTTTCAGCCCTCCTCCACTCAAATCCCCCCAACTCCATCTCTGGATGTGGAAAAATACATTCCCATTTCATTTACCTGGGGTAAGAAAACAGGAGGGTTCAGACTTCATCTCTTATACTCCACTATATGATTCTACTGCAGAATGCAATAAAGTACTATTTAACACTGTAAATGCATTACTTTTGGAATATCTAGTATCTTATGAGCCCATATCGACAGGACATCTTAAAGATGAAAGTCACTGAAATAACAAAATCATCAAATCAGCCAACAAATGAATCCTTGAACGAGAGGTGTCCTACCTTGTGTAAAGGTTATAGAGGTTCCTGCTGGGGTCAGTCAGTCCAGTTCATGTACCTGCTGCATAGGGGCAGAGGTGGTCCGGCCTGGCTCAGCTGTCCTCTTGGCCATAATATCCCACTGAGGGGCTTTGGGCTTCATACCTAGCAGAGATGGATATTACTACACAGTCACAAGGAAAGGGCATGTGAAATTGCACTATTTAAATAATATTCTGATTTCCCCCCCCCCCAGTAGACAACTTTTTTGGAACACACAGAGACAGAGAGAGAGTAGCCAAACTTGCGCTAGTTAGACAAACTTGTTGCTGCGAAAGGTTCTCTAAATCATCATCTGGTAGTGTCGGTCTCGACTGCATCAAATCGATGTAAAGAAGCTAGCTGGCTAACGTAACGAGGCTATTTTGCGGCGCTCCCCATCCTTGTCTACAACAACTCCATATTAAAACATCCTATACCGGTTGGTTGATCATTATAGCCTACTCCCTCATTTAGCCAACTGAATCCCATCATTTTAAATTCCATTTTGCATTGATTAGAAATCTCCCACTTCCCTTGCTACACACGGAGCCTCTGACTGTACTGCCGCTTTGATTGACAGACAATAACAACACGCTACAAGTGTGAAAAGTGTGTAGGCTACCAGTACATCTTTTTGTTATAATGGGGCACACTCATAAAAACTGTCATAAAACTGCTTTATTAAAACGTCTAATGTAATGGTCTATCCTTGTAGGCTATGTAGAAATGTCATATACATTTCATTTTAGACAAAGCCTTTTGTTATAATAGGCCTATACGGGGTTTTTTTTCTTCGTAAAAATGGATACTCTTGCAAGTAATGGAATACTAACGTCTGCTCGGATACTGAAATATTCTAATACCCGTGCCCATGGCTAGCAGACACACTATCAAGACTCTAGTCTATTGTAAAGCCTCCAGCACTGAGCGACTGATGCCGATGGAACAGCAGCATTAAAAGGTTCCCTCCTGCCCCCTGTTGGTTTTCTGTAGTACTGCATGTTCATCTGCCCTGCGCTGCAGCAGGAGAGCCACTCCACCCAGTGACACACTTCCTGTCCCAAACCCTGACCCCCACTCAAGACAGAAGGGTGTCTTATTAGATCAGACAATTGTGTAAACAGGGCTGTGATCAAACTGATCTGTTCATACAGCATATCAAATGAGATTGATGGAAACTTGCTGTAGCATATTCATGTCAATAATGTAGTAGTGCAGTCCGTGACGTGTGCGTAAACACAGAGGACAAATAAATTATTTTTCCTAAATGAAAAGGAGACAGACATGAAGTGGCGTTCAGACTAGTCAGGCACAGACAGCAGATACAGTTGAAGTCGGAAGTTTAAATGTATTTGGCTAAGGTGTATGTAAACTCAGTTTTGCACAATTCCTGACATTTAATCCGAGTAGAAATTCCCTGTCTTAGGTCAGTGAGGATCACCACTTTATTTTAAGAATGTGAAATGTCAGAATAATAGTAGAGATTTATTTCAGCTTTTATTTCTTTCACCACATTCCCAGTGGGTCAGAAGTTTACATACACTCAATTAGTATTTGGTAGCATTGCCTTTAAATTGTTTGACTTGGGTCAAACATTTCAGGTAGCCTTCCACAAGCTTCCCACAATAAGTTGGGTGAATTTTGGCCCATTCCTCCCGACAGAGCTGGTGTAACTGAGTGAGGTTTGTAGGCCTCCTTGCTCACACATGCTTTTTCAGTTCTGCCCACAAATTTACTATAGGATTGAGGTCATGGCTTTGTGATGGCCACTATAATACCTCAACTTTGTTGTCCTTAAGCCATTTTGCCACAACTTTGGAAGTGTGCTTGGGGTTATTGTCCATTTGGAAGACCCATTTGCGACCAAGCTTTAACTTCGTGACTGATGTCTTGAGATGTTGCTTCAATATATCCACTTACTTTCCTACATCATGATGCCATCTATTTTGTGACATGCACCAGTCCCTCCTGCAGCAAAGCACCCCCACAATATGATGCTGCCACCCCTGTGCTTCACGGTTGGGATGGTGTTCTTCGGCTTGCAAGCCTCCCCCTTTTTCCGCCAAACATAACGATGGTCATTATGGCCAAACAGTTCTATTTTTATTTTTTTTCATCAGACCAGAGGACATTTCTCCAAAAAGTACAATCTTTGTCCCCATGTGCAGTTGCAAACCGTAGTCTGGCTTTTGTATGGCGGTTTTGGAGCATTGGCTTCTTCCTTGCTGAGCGTCCTTTCAGGTTATGTTGATATAAGACTCGTTTTACTGTGGGTATTGATACTTTTGTACCCGGTTCCTCCAGCATCTCCACAAGGTCCTTTGCTGTTGATCTGTGATTGATTTGCACTTTTCGCACCAAAGTACGTTCATCTCTAGGAGACAGAACGCATCTCCTTCCTGAGCGGTATGACGGCTACGTGGTCCCATGGTGTTTATACTTGCGTACTATTGTTTGTACAGATGAACGTGGTACCTTCAGGCGTTTGGAAGTTGCTCCCAAGGATGAACCAGACTTGTGGAGGTCTACAATTTATTTTCTGCAGTCTTGGCTGATTTCTTTGGATTTTCCCATGATGTCAAGCAAAAAGGCACTGAGTTTGAAGGTAGGCCTTGAAATACATCCACAAGTACACCTCCAATTGACTCAAATGATGTCAATTAGCCTATCAGAAGCTTCTAAAGCATTGACATCATTTTCTGGAATTTTCCAAGCTGTTTAAAGGCACAGTCAACTTAGTGTATGCAAACTTCTGACCCACTGGAATTGTGATACAGTGAATTATAACTGAAATAATCTGTAAACAATCGTTGGAAAAATTACTTGTGTCATGCACAAAGTAGATGTCCCAGCCGACTTGCCAAAACTATAGTTTGTTAACAAGAAATTTGTTGAGTGGTTGAAAAACGAGTTTTAATGACCCCAACCTAAGTGTATGTAAACTTCCGACTTCAACTGTATTCTAGGAGTCTTGTCTCCCGTCCAAACTCCAAACCCAGAGAAGATGTCTGTAGACACCAGCTAGCCTGCACTGCAGTCCTCCTAAGAGCAGGGTTTCCCAAACTCGGCCCTGGGGGCCTCCTGGGTGCACGCTTTGGTTTATGCCCTGGCACTACACAGCTGATTCAAATAACCAACTCAGCATCAAGCTTTGATTATTTGAATCAGCTGTGTAGTGCTAGGGCAAAAACCAAAGCGTGCACCCAGAGAGGGGCAGGACTGAGTTTGGGAAACCGTGCCTTAGAAGACACAGTAGAACCACTCATTATAGG
Organism: Salmo trutta; assembly: GCF_901001165.1. Classification (NCBI taxonomy): domain Eukaryota; kingdom Metazoa; phylum Chordata; class Actinopteri; order Salmoniformes; family Salmonidae; genus Salmo; species Salmo trutta. Next base: position 5,232,571 of record NC_042989.1, read on the forward strand.
TAGCCTATAGGCCTAGCTCCCTCCCGCCGTTACTCTCCACATCTTCCCCCTCCATGTTTCTCCTTCTATCTCTATGCAACACACACATTGACAGGTGCTCCTCCTTTCTGAACATGGACATAGTCCCTAGTGAGTGTGGACTAGCCCTGCTGTGGTCCAGGAGAGAAGAGTTATTAGGGGGCGAGGTCCCAGCGAACCACACCACCCCTCTGGTCTCCTGTCTCAGATAGGTCCTGGCTACCGCTCCGTTACCATGACAACACCCGCCGTAGCCTAGAGCGATATACACCACAGAGAAAGAACCCAGCCTTCACTACAACCTACTGAGATGGATATACAGAGACAAAGAGAGAAATGGAGAGCAGGAAAAAAAGAACGGTGCATGAGAAGAGGGGGTAAAGAAGAGTGACAGAGACAGATGGTGAAAAAATAATAAACTGTCAAGGGAGAAAGAGGGGGGGTAAAGAGAGAGAGAATATGAAAGGCAGAAAGTTGGCGGGCGAAAGAAAGAGGGGCATGTATAACCAGTTACAGTAGTACATTGAGACAAAGGGAGATGAGGGGGAGGGGTGGAGAAAGGGAGGCCACAAAGACACAAAACGTTGGGTTGCAGACTCCAACCCCAATGGAGTGCAGCAATGACCAAAACAGTCTTCCATCAACATCCCAACTGCTCCAACCCCTTTCCACTCCTCTCCCGCACCTCGGTCTCTCACCATCAATGCCGTTGTGCTGCTCGTAGGTGCGTTTGCCCAGGATGGTGGGCGAGCCGTTGTTGAGGATGTTGGGTGTGGACTTGATGGGTGTCAGGCTACCCGTGGTGACCGTCTGGCCACGCGGGGGGTCATGTTTGGGAGGGCACGGGTGGGCTTCTGGGGACCCGGAGAGAGGAGGGCGGAAGAGACAGAAAGGAAGAGAAAACGGAAAGATATGAGTTTAAAATCGCAAAACCAACACCGGCTAAAACAGACTATAATATATAATACAGTATGTCATTTAGCAGACTGAAAATTAAAGATTACAGATGGGCGTAACAGATCCTCACCTAGATATCGGACAACAAACTCCAGAGGCTTCCTCTCAACTGGCTTCAGCGGCAAGGGCTTTTTGGGCTCGTCTGGCAACCGCAGCGCACCTGAAATACACAAGAGTCAGTATGCATGTACCACATTTCAGCAGACAGTTACATAAGACAGCCACTGAGACCTTTCAAAACATTTTGCAACAGGAAAATAAAACAAACGTTTCTTATTGGACAATTCCAGGTTCCAATTCCTCCCCGTTTTACTCAGTTTTGGTCCGTTTGGTGCCTTAATGAACAGGATCCAGGTCTACGTCGTACTCTCGCTACGCCTTGATTTGGGTGGTGAGGAGGTAGTAGGGGTTGAGGGGTACAGTACTCACACTCTTGTTTGATTTGGGCTGTATTGAGAGGGAGGTAAGGGTGCCGGGCGAGGAAGCGTGGTCTGATGATGTCCTGACAAACCCGTCGGGCGGCGCGTGTCACCTGGGTGGTCTGTAGGTAGAAGGCCTGTTTCGTCTTCACAGCAAACTTGGGGCTCCCACCGTGACGCATGGGCACACTGTGAGGAGACTGGTGGTGGGGGAAGAGAGAGAGTGAGGGTATTGTTAGCGAGAAATTGTTAGAGAATGGACAACAAGCAGAGACGAGAGTGGAGTCCAAGACAAAGGGTTGTAAGTTGTTATACAGAATGTCCGGGAAGTTTTTCCTGGTCAGTTTCACATTACCTGTGAAAATGTTTTTATCCAATACATGATATCTCAGTTTGAGTTGTTTACCATGTTGTTGCGGTTGGGTCCAGGCCGCTCTCCTTCCAGTCTGGTTGGCATCTTCAGTCCTCCATACTTCTTCCAGTAGGTCCAGCAGGAAGCACACAGACGACACTGCATGTTGGGGGGACCCCACGAGTACCACTGGTACGAGCTGGTGGCTACACGCACAGAGAGAAAGAGGACACACGTCGAGAGACACACAGTGAGTCTTTAAAACATTTAAGACTTTATTAACACCTAAAATGGCTCTGAATAGATTCTACTGCAGCGTGAGCTGAGCTTTGCCTCGCTCTCCGTCCTAAAAACTCCCACTCCTTCATTGTTAAATAACAGCAATAGAGATGGAGGCTTGGCTTGGAGGCTTGGCTTGGAGCCTTGCTACTGTAGTATGGGGAAGAGATCATACTAGGATGAGAGTGAATCTCAAGGTTCTTCAGGAGGTACTGTATATCTGTACTAGGAGCACATGTACTCTTGACTCCCAGGTTTACTTCCTGGTCTCTTTTTTTCATCATCCAGGAAACAGGACAGTTGTGGTGTTACTCACTGTAGCAGCTTTCGCAGGCGCGGCCCAGACCTGGGATCTGTCCTGGGGGAACTGATATCACCCCCAGAGCTCCAGGCAAACCCCCGGCTGCGGCTCCAGCTGCCGCCCCGGAGCCGTTCACCAGGCCTCCCACACCTCCAGGCTTTACACTGTTAACACTCAGCTGGTTGGGGTTGGGCTTGTTGCTATGAGGAAGTGGGCAGAGGATCAGAGACGCGGTCGTCACTATCCGGGCAAGTTGCAAAGTCATAAACCCCACCTATTTCTACAATTTCTCTTCTTAAAATCAGATTTTAAACCTAACTGATAACCTTATGCCTAACCCAAACCTTAAATTAAGACCAAAAAGCTTTGCAGCTTGACCATCTAGTGGGAACCGTCATCTGCAGCCAGTCCCAAATATCTCCCTAACCCTTCGGCACCATCCCTCCATTGTTTGCAGACGCTCCACCGCTACCGATTACACTTATACAGAGCCTTCCGATCTGCAAACACCGAAGACTTAGCGGCAGAGTGCAAATTGGGACTTGCTGTAGGGGCCTGACAAGAATCACAGTATCCCAGTAGCCAGCCAGATAGATACTCACTAGTTGGGGATGTAGACCTGCTTCAACTTGCTCTCTGCCTCTGCTGCTTTTAACCGTTTCTGCTGTACGTATCTGTCTGTGGTCTTCCACATGTAGTAGTACTCTATGATACTGGTCAGGGACTTCCAGGGGAGCTGCCAGGGAGGACGAGAGACAAGAAGTTTCAACATCACAGATATGTCGTCGTCATGCTTTAGAGCCCTTCCCACCTCACAGACAACGGTCCTCACCATCATGCTTTAGGGCACTACATTAGTACATTTCCTACATCTTTGTAAGCAAATACTTTGATCTTCGACGGGAAAAATGAACACTGCGCTCTTTAAAAAAAGTTTTGAAAGAGGCAACTGAATTGTCAGGCTGCCAGAGAGAGCAAGCCCCACCCCTAACAGCAGCCAGTGGCTGTAGGCTGGGTAGTGCACAGACTGTAACCCATCACCAGGTGGCAGAGTGAGGCACAGTGTAAAGACTGCAGAAACCTCATTCATTTATTCTTCCCCCTCAGGGCAACAGCAGCACCTGGCTGACAGAGATAGACATACAGTATCCATCTCTATAGCTACAGCAGACATGCTGGATTCTCTTCTCTGCTCTCAATAGGATCCCTGTGAGTCTCTGAGTTGAGTGTCTCACTATTAGTTACATAAAGGATGGGCAACTTTGATGGGGGTGGGGGCCACAACAACAAAAAAATCAGAGCTCATCATGAGGGGCTACAGTGGCTAGCGGGTCTGTGAACCCACATCCATACCCACACATGCAGTCAGATCCGGGTATGGATAGCCTTTTGGGGGCCCTAAGTAAAACAAATTGTTGGCCCCCACCCACCTTGCGAGCAAAACATTTTTTAGCGGCCACCCTCTTGAAAGCGGAGAGAAAACATTTACGTTTTACAGTTAATTTACTCCAATGCTACAGATTTTGCCATGGGGAAAAGATTTAGCTATTTTCTAACACATTTCATGTAATACTCGTTTTGCCATGGGGAAACTGATCTGCGGGCCACCAGTTGCCCATCCCAGAGATCCATATTGTAAGCCTTGAACTGAGCCAGTTCCTCTCAGTCTAAGCATTGTTTCTCTTCCCCCTTATTTTTGGTGGCATGTACATCAGAGCTTCCTTGTCGAGGCTAGTCCAAGCCAAGGCAGCAGAATCGTGCCTTCCTGACTGGCTACCCGTCAGTCTGTACTCACAAAGTCCTGTTGTATGTCTGTGAAGTCTTTTCCGTATTTCTCCAGGGCCTCTTCAAACAGGTTGGCCTCGGAGGCGCTCCACTCCTCCATTTCGTCCCGGCAGAGAACAGGCCCTCCTTGGGGAACCAGCGCAGCGATGGCCCGCGTCATGTCATAACGCGTCTTATCCAGGCTGTCCATGGCATGGAACTGGGGAGAGGAGAGGGGGGCAAAATGGCAGGTAGTGTTCGGTAGGCACAAAACAGAAGAAACATCAAAACTGGGAGGTACCATCTGTACTGGTCCAATATGAAACACTTGTGCGTTTTTTTATTTTATTTAACATTTATCTAGGCAAGTCAGTTAAGAACACATTCTTATTTACAATGAAGGCCTACCAAAAGGCCTCCTGCGGGGATGGGGGCTGGGATTAAAATAAATAAAATATAAATATAGGACAAAACACATCACAACAAGAGAAACCTACGACAACATAGCAAGGCAGCAACACATGGTAGCAGCACAAAACAGGGTACAAACATTATTGGGCACAGACAACAGCATAAAGGGCAAGAAGGTAGAGACAACAATACATCATACAAAGTAGCCACAACTGTCTGTAAGAGTGTCCATGATTGAGTCTTTGAATGAAGAGATAACTGTGTTTACCGTGTGCCCTAATGAACACAATCCTGTTTACCGTGTGCCCTAATGAACACAACCCTGGTTTACCGTGTGCCCTAATGAACACAACCCTGGTTTTTCCACATACACCCAGCAAACAAAACCCACCCTCGTAAAATACAAACCGAGCAAAGGGTCCCCATTATTCTGCTTGTCAAAGCCACCAAGGTTGAGGAACAGAGCAGTGTCAAAAAACAGAAGTGGATGGGCTATTATCTTGTCACTTGACTTAGTGTGAGCGTCTCTATTGGCGAGTCTGAGTGGACGTGCGTTGTGCGCATGTGTTCATGGATGTGTGTAGCTCGGAGGCCTGCGTTTCATGTTTTATATATGAGGTGCAGAAGTGGGCCGGAACGTGTGGCGTCTGGGGCAGGCTGAATCCTGCTCGTTACTGATCCTCACACTATGGCAAGCTAACACACACACAGACAAGCTCACATACACACCTTCTACTGTAGCTCCCAGCATACCCCTGGGCTAACAGCACTCAACTCTGGCCTGACCCTACCTAGGGAAGTGGGCAATGTGTGTCTGTGTCTTACCAGGGTGATGTCTCTAGAGGCAGCAGCAGCACTCATGTGGAGACTGGGCTGCCGGACAGAACTACTGCAGTCTAGAGCCCGCGCAAAGGTACCCACTGACCTGAGAGACAGACGGATGAGGCGGCAGAGGGAAAGAGATGGATGAGAGACAGACAGGGATACAATTTTTACATTTAAGTCATTTAGCAGATGCTCTTATCCAAAGCGACTTACAGTAGTGAGTGCAAACATTTTTATACTGCAGGAGTCTATTAATCCTCCAGATATCATGTTTTTTGACAATAGTGCAAATCTGACTAGAATAGACCTGTGTGAAGACCAGTCTTCTTACTGATTGATCCAATACCCTTGCACACCGTCTTACCGAGCCACTAACCAAAAAGTCTTACTGAAAAATATTTGACATTGGCTATCCAGTTCACAGCAGTCTTACCAAGGCACTACCACTACAGTAGAACCACTTACCCATTCACCACAGCCCACCGGACCGGAGCCACTTACCGAGCCACAACCAGGAACTGGTCGATCTGTTTCTCTGTGAGGGGACTGCTGGGGTCCCACACCCTCTCCTCCAGCTTGGCCAGGTCCCTGCCATCCTCCTCACCTGGGGGCCCAGTTAGCACAATCACCAGTTAGTAAGCAGTCAGCAGTCAGCACAGTCACCAGTCTGATACACTCCATCGGACTAGACAGCCCTGTGGTTAACCAAACTCAATTTAGTTCTGGCTCTCCAAAAGTCTTGGGGTGATGTGGTTATGATTCCTTCGATAGAGAGATCCACAAAACGGTGAATATCCTGCCCTTTGACCCTCTCCAACACAATTGGTGTGACATGGCTCCTCAGTAAAACTCACTTTGATAACACACTCCTTGTCATAACGTTGCATAATTGTTCCAATTGCACTGGGTTTATTAGGCAGTGGGACAGACGCCCATGCCCTCCCACTGACTGAGCCTTGAGATGAGATTGGACCCTGCTTGCACTACCAAAGAGAATACTAGCCAGGAGTCTAATCTACCAGCTAGCGTGTCACATTTACCTATGGAAAATGCTAACAGTCCACAGTTTTGTGTACGAGTGTCTTTGGCGTACGTACCCTCTTTGAGGAAGTCTGTGATGTCTGCCTGGTACTTGTTCCCCACCCTGATCTCCCCTTTATCAGCCAGCAGAGTCTTCTGTTGGGGGTCGTAGACCAACGAGTAGAAGAATGCATCCTGGAGAGAGCGAGAGGGAAGAGAAGTGGGGAGGGGGGAAAGAGGGAGGGATAGAGAGAGGAGAGACATTAGAAAAGAGTTAGAGAAATAGGAATGGAGAAAATGAGTGGGGTTGTGGATTGAGAGTGTGTGTGTAGAGAGCAATCTTTCGTCTCCTCATTACTGACTGTGAGAAGAACATTCTGGGTCAACACACTGAATTATTCATACAGCACCAAGACTCACAACTAACACACACACACACACACACACACACCACAGTCAGTTGGACACAGGCACACAAACTCATCCAACATGGTCATACAGTACCAGTCAAAAGTTTGGACACCTACTCATTCCAGAGTTTCTTTATTTTTACTATTTTCTACATTGCAGAATAATAGTGAAGACATCAAAACTATGAAATAGCACACATAGTAACCCAAAAAGTGATACATCAAAATATATTTTAGATTCTTCAAAGTAAACACCCTTCGCCTTGACAGCTTTATGCACTCTTGGCATTCTCTCAACCAGTTTCACATGGAATGGTTTCCCAACAGTCGGAGTTCCCACATATGCTGAGCACTTGTTGGCTGCTTTTCCTTCACTCTGCAGTCCAACTCATCCCAAACCATCTCAATTGGGCTGAGGTCAGGTGATTGTGGAGGCCAGGTTTATCTGTTGCATCACTCTCCTTGGTCAAATAGCCCTTACACAGCCCAGAGGTGACAAATTATATCCCATCTGGTTTGCACTTAGTGGGACTATCGCTGCAAAACGCTGTGGTAGCCATGCTGGTTAAGTGTGCCTTGAATTCTAAATGAAATCAATGACAATTACACCAGCAAAGCACCATCACACTTCCTCCGCCATGCTTCACGGTGGGAACCACACATGTGGATATCATCCGTTCACCTACTCTGTCTCACAAAGACACAGCGGTTGGAACCATAAATCTCAAATTTAGACTCATCAGATTAAATGACAGATTTCCACCGGTCTAATGACCATTGCACGTGTTTCTTGGTCGAAGCAAGTCTCTTATCCTTATTGTCTGTTACTTGAAATCTGAAGCATTTATTTGAGATGAAATTTCTGAGGATGGTAACTAAAGAACTTATCCTCTGTAACAGAAGTAACTCTGGGTCTTCCTTTCCTGTGGCGGTCCTCATTAGAGCCAGTTTCATCATGGCGCTTGTTTTATGCGACTGCACTTGAAGAAACGTTCAAAGTTCTTGACATTCTCCAGATTACCTCATTTAAGACATGAAGGTCAGTCAGTCTTTTCTCTTTGCTCATTTGAACTGTTCTTGCCATAATATGGACTTGGTCTTCATCTTCTGTATGCCCAACCCTTCCATGTCACAAGACAACTGATTGGCTCAAATGCAATAAGGAAAGACATTCCACAAATTAACAAGGCGCACACACACACACACCTGTTAATTGAAATGCATTCCAGGTGACTACCTCGTGAAGCTGGTTGAGAGAACGCCAAGAGTGTGCAAAGCTGTCATCAAAGCAAAGGGTGGCTACTTTGAAGAATCTCAAATATAAAATCCATTTCGATTTGAATTTAAAAAAAGTGGGTTACTACATGATTCCATGTGTTATTTCATAGTGTTGATGTCTTCACTACTATTCTACAATGTAGAAAATAAAAACCCTTGAATGAGTAGGTGTGTCCAAACGTTTGACTGGTACTGTACATCAGAGCCATACATAGAGGCTATGGCACACACCATTCACTCTCTGAGAAGACGGTGTTATGAGGCCTGTGAGGACAATAAAGACAGCCACCTACCTCCCGGTCCAGATAGGACTTCAGAGCCTCAGTCTCATTGAGCAGAGTGACACAACACTTTCCCCTGAGACACACACACAATCTGATTGAGATGTAGCTCTTAAATACAGTACAGCCGTATAACACCAATGCGTTCCTATAATACAGGTGAAAGAAAGTACCATCTGTTTTCCAGGCTGTATTTTAACGTATACTTGTAACCAACTCTCATTGTCTGTAGCAGGTAGCTAACACAAGGTGAGATGGTAAGGACATGTCGTACCGGATGTGTGTAGCAGGTAATGACTCCAGCTGGCGGGACAGGAACAACTCTCTGTGTCTCAGCTGGTGTTTCTGTTTCTCTGGCAGGTCAACTGGGTTCAACTCCGGGTTCTCCATCTCCTCCTCCAGCTCTCCTGATAGGGGTCAAAGGTCATGTTAGTTAGCTTGCTCGCTCGCTCACACACACACAAACGGGGGTTTCGGGCAGAACTGGCAAGGATTGAGCCAAGTGAGGGCACCACATACTGAAGAACCAGAGACCCAGAGCCAAACAAAAGGATTAGATGCTACAGAGATTTGTTTTCCAAGAAAACAGTGAAGACAAACAAAAACAGTATTCACACCGTGAAGGTAGCTAGGGTAATGAGGCAGATGAGCTAGGGTAATGATCCAGAGGAGTTCATGTCAATGCTTTGTGGCACTGCAGGTGCCAGGCTCATTTAGTAAATGAGAATATTGATCCCTGCCTGGACTGGTGAGTTTCTCTATAAGCCCCTCTATTCTCCCCCAGCATGTTTCTCTCTAACCTCTCCCTCTACTTCTTTCTTTATACCCCCTCTCCCCATGTGGGAGAAGACACAGAAGAGTATTTCAGCAGGCGTTGGATGTGTGTGGTCTATGAGGAGGAAGACGTGGGGGATGGAGCTAAAGGCGGGAGGGAGACGAGGGGGAAGGCAGAAGAGCGACAGATACAGTACATTCGGAAAGTATTCAAACCCCTTCACTCTTACGTTACAGCCATATTCTAAAATGGATTCAATTGCCCCCCCCCCCTCAGTCTACACACAACACCCCATAAAAACAAAGCAAAATAAGTTCAGAAACGTTCGATCGGGTTCAAGTTCGGCTTCTAGCTGGGCAACTCAAGGACATTGAGAGACTTGTCCCGAAGCCACTCCTGCATTGTCTTGGCTGTGTGCTTAGGGTCGTTGTCCTGTTGGAAGGTGAACCGTCGCCCCAGTCTGAGGTCCTGAGCAGGTTTTCATCATGGATCTCTCTGTACTTTGCTCCGTTCATCTTTCCCTCAATCAGGACTATTCTCCTAGTCCCGGCTGCTGAAAAACATCCCCACAGCATGATGCTGCCACCACCATATGTCACCGTAGGGATGGTGCCAGGTTTCCTCCAGATGTGACACTTAGCACTCAGGCCAAAGAGTTCAATCTTGGTTTCATCAGAGCAGGGAATCTTGTTTTTCATTATCTGAGAGTCCTTCAGGTGCCTATTGGCAAACTCCAAGCGAGCTGTCATGTGCCTTTTACTGAGGAGTGGCTTCCATCTGGCTACTCTACCATAAAGGCCTGATTGTTGGAGTACTGCAGAGACGGTTGTTCTTCTGGAAGGTTCTCCCATCTCCACAGAGGAACTCTAGAGCTCTGTCAGACCAAGGCCCTTCTCCCCCGATTGCCCAGTTTGGCCAGGTGGCTAGCTCTAGGAAGAGTCTTGGTGGTTCTAAACTTCTTCCATTCAAGAATGGAGTTCTTGGGGACCTTCAATGTTACAGAAATGTTTTGGTACCCTTCCCCAGATCTGTGCATCAACACAATCTGTGCCTTTCGGAAATCTATGGACAATTCCTTCCCTCTCATTGCTTGGTTTTTTTCTCTGACATGCACTGTCAACTGTGGGACCTGATAGACAGATGTGTGCCTTTCCAAATCATATCCAATCAATTCACTTTACCATAGGTCCGATCAAGTTGTAGAAACATTAAGGATGATCAATGGAAACCGGATGCACCCGAGCTCAATATCAAGTCTCATAGCAAAGGGTCAGAATACAAAAGGATCTGTTGTTTTATTTATAAATTTGCAAAAGAAATTAAAAACCTGTTTTTGCTTTGATATTATGGGCTATTGTGTAGATTGATACGGGAAACAAATAATTTTATCCATTTTAGAGTAAGGCTGTAACGTAACAAAATGTGGAAAAAGTGAAGGGGTCTGAATACTTTCCGAATGCACTCTGTGTGATTAATATCCACACACACACGGAGCGAGGGTGACCGAGAAAAAGAAGGGAGAGTGAAGACGAGAGAGACCAAGGGGGACAGGGGGTAGAAAGCGAAACCAGCAGGCGCGTGCTCCAGCTCATTTGAAATTTCATTAGAGAAGGCGCTAGACCGGAGACAGGGAGACCCAGGAGAGAGGGAGACCGAGACCGGAGAGAGGGAGACCTAGAGAGGGAGACCGAGACCGGAGAGAGACCGACAGAAGCAATCAAAGGATTTCCAGGAGAAGGGAAGTGGGACCAGAATCAATAAGTGCTCACTCTCACCAACACTCACTCAGCACCCACCAGGCAGACTCTTATATAGACTCTTATTATAGACACCATCACAGAATGGACAAACACTACGGTACATAGTCCCACAGCCAAACCAATCTGACAAAAAAAAGCACGTACGCTTGCTTCTGTGTAGTTGCATGCACGATAAACATATCGGAAGATATTAGCTAAAAATGCCAACATTGGTATTGGCCCGATGTCTAGTTTAACACCATGCCTAAACCTGGCGCGCGCAAATTGATTTTGCCCCCCCACCCCACACCAAACACAACCACGACACACAGGTTGAAATATCAAAACAAACTCTGAACCAATTATATTACATTTGGGGACAGGTTGAAAAGCATTAAACATTTATGGCAATTTAGCTAGCTAATTTGTCCTGGGATATAAACATTGAGTTGTTACTTTACCTGAAATGCACAAGGTCCTCTACTCCGACAATTAATCCACACATAAAACGGTCAACCGAATCGTTTCTAGTCATCTCTCCTCCTTCCAGGCTTTTTCTTCGTTGGACTTTATACGGCGATTGGCATCCAACTTTCATAATATGGTGTAATACCAGAACCAACCGACCTCAGTTCATCTTTCAATCACCCACGTGGGTATAACCAATGAAGAGCTGGCACGTGGGGATATTCTTCTATAAACCAATGAGGAGATGGGAGAGGCAGGACTTGCACCGCGTTCAGCGTCACAAATAGAACTGACTTCTATTTTAGCGCTTGGCAACAGACACTCGTTGGCAAGCGCGAGCAGTGCAATGATTGAATAGCATGTTTGTGTACATTTATTTTGCAACGCATGCGATGTGAGCGGTGTGGTCAGCACGTAACACCGATGTCAAAGCTGATGTGCATACCTATGTAACGTAGGTACTCAACATAAATGTTGTGCTACAAGTGCAACACAGCATTCCTAACCTAGCCCACAATGTCTGCTGTGTGGATCGAGCAGTCATTTGAAAGAGTAAGAAAATTTCAGCGATACAACTAAGGTGAAATCCATTAACGCCAAGATAATGGGATTCATTGCCCTTGACAATCAACCGTTCTCTGTCGTGGGTGATGTTGGCTTTCGCGACTGGTTGAGCACCGGCACACACTACTAAGTGCGCTATTTTTCAGATGTTGCCCTACCGGAGTTGCACAGTAATAGCGGCACTGCTATTAGCTTCACAACATACGATGGAAAGCCGTTTGGGTCTTTGCCTGTCAAAAAAGATATGTCAAATAAACAAGCAAACAGGCCACGAACGGTGCTTACACAATACCGCGTTGGTAATAAAGTATTATTTGTTCGACCGCAACTTCTGGGGTAGCTAGCTAGCTTTAGCTTGGTACCTAGCTAGCACCAATACAACCAGCCTGAAAACAATGGCCAGGAGAAACTGCAGTAATGTCCATTATTCTTAGCAATCCTTGTGAGTAAGTATTAGCTAGGTAGCCACTTGTTCATCTTTTGAAATTGAACCTCAGTTCATGAAAATAAATAGCTAGCCAGCTACTTAGCCCTGTTGCCCAAAGCTAACGTTATAAGCAGCCAGACAGCGCCATCTGGCTAGTGAGGCTCGACCGGACCGGGTTGTGTTGTGAAGCTAGCCACAATAAGGATTAGGCACAATAGTGAAATTTGCAGTTTGCCTTCAAAATAAAAGTACTTTGAAAGAGATGCAGAATGTTACTATTGGTGGAATCATGCCATATTTAGACTAGATCCAACAAGGTTGGAAACTGAAGCAATGAAATGGGGTATCAGTCTACTTGGTGACACCCACAGAGCACAACTGTGAAGAGTTTACGCAAATATTAGCGTTGTAGCTCTTATCGCGGGACTGTGTGTGTGAAATCACCTCCCCAGTCAGCCCATTGCTTGTATTGACATTCATATTGCGCTGTACAGCTTTACCTAAGGATTGGGGATCAATGAAATGGGGTATCAGTCTACTCAATACACAAGATATTTTTTCCCAACATCCTCCTCAGAGTTATCAGACTCAGAATTGTTTTTCCTCGGGAATAGTGTTCAATACACATAGGTTGACAATAAATGTGACTCAATTCACAGTTGTTTCAGAGTCCCGCAATAAGAGCTACGACGCTAATGTTCTCTGGGTGTCACTGAGTAGACTGATACCCCATGTCATTGATCCACAATCCATAGGTAAGGCTGTAAAGTTAAATAAGTATTCCCCCAATGCAATTCTAAAGTATAATACATCCAGTGTGATTAACAGATGTGAAATTAACAAATTATTCTATTTTGTTGATTTTATATAACATTCCAACCTCATTTAGCATGATCTATTCAATTATGGCATAAATCTACTATTTGTATTCATTTACATCACTGTCAATGACATACTTTTATTTTGAAGGCTAACCGCAAAGTCCAATATTGGGCTTATTGTGGCTAGCTTCACAAATGGGTCCGACCACCATTAATCAAATAAGAACTGTCTTATAAAATTAGGGTTATTTTAGATGACACCTAGCTATATAGTTAACTAGCTAACTATAGCTACTGAAACAGATGTCGTTTTGCTATGTTTTTGTGGAAGAACATTGTTTGCATCCGCGTTTTTCTTTTTTAAATGATCAACCCTGTAGGTGCGCGAGACAACTTTACCAGCATCATAGCATACGTATCAATGAATCGTTGTGACATGAAATACGAGTGATAGTGTAATCAATGTGTAATAGCCAGATAAAAAATGAATGAGCGCGTTAAATTATTATGTGACGTGCAGTCATATTCAGGTCCTGATTGGTCAACAAGCTTATTTGACGTGTATCTTTTTTTGACACGCAAAGACCCAAACGGCGTTCCATGGAAATCCTGGTTAAGAATGAAACGACTGAACAACGAAACAGCACAGAGGGTAAGTGAAAGAAAAAGGTTTTGATTATGTTTTACTGGTAATGGGGACATACGTAAATGCCAACAAAATAACTTTTTGGTCAGAGTGGTGTGTGTGTGTAACCTTTATTTAACTAGGCAAGTCAGTTTAGAATAAATTATTATTTACAATGACGGCCTACCCCAGCCAAACCCGGATGACGTGGGGGCAATTGTGCTCCGCCCTATGCGATTCCCAATATTAGTTTTGGATTATATTATATTTGACTAGTCGGCTGTACCTAGTCAATAATACAATCACAGTACCGAATCACAATGCATATAGAATCACAATACATATAGAATTAGCACTTAGGTATTGTGTTAATATCGTCCCAGGCAATTCCCAGCCCGAGTTGAAGAGGGTCAACCATCTGGCCTGCTTTGGCCTGGGGGTATGTATCCAGGTGGTGGACAGGTGCAGTAGCACCATTAACACCAGCCCCTGACTGACTCCCTGAGCCCTGACTCTCTCTACCCATAAAAAGACACAGACCATTTTCTGGCACAGCACCAAATCCATACTCTCCACAAATTGCCTCTCCATCTCACCTGCCCGTACCAATTCTCAATTATTGATGAATGAGAGGCCTTACGAGTAGAGGAGGGAAAGAAGAGAGGAGAGACACCTCAGATCCCGAGCTCTGAAGGACTTTTACTTTATTTCAACGATGCATTCTTCTAGAAGTTATGAAGTCTAGCCTACATTGAGAAACAGTTCTTCTGTACTTCACCACTCTATTCTTTTGTGTTTGTGAATGGATTCATGTCTATTGTTTACTGAAACTAACGGCCTACAGTTCTAACAATAGAAAGGGAAATTAAAGAGAGGCTAAGTCACATGGGCCTGTGAGGGAGGGGCCAGAGGAGCAAAAGGCCACGTCAATCAGCGGGACCGAACACTCGGGAGGCAGCTCTGCCGACAGGGGCGGGGCTAAGACCTGGAGTAAGGGTGCAGTCACAGGCCCTCTAAGGGAAGGCTCCAACCGAATCCCGGCAAGGAAAATATTTGATCTGTGACTCACCACACACACACACACACACACACAAAATAATCCAGAATGGAGAAAGAAAGCCATCAACAACACAAGGACAATGTTCCACAGGGCCACTCTCAGAAAGTGAAGTTCCCTCTCCCATTTCCAAACACACACACTGGTTGGGAAAGCTAACAGGCCCTCAGATTTTCCCCTTGGGCTGACGGCTCCAGAACCAGACAGGATATAGCAGCAGCCCACCACCACACCCATGGGGTGAAGAACCATTCCTTACATGCATACTTTACATATTGCAAATGTCTGTCTGGGGTAGCGTCCCAAACGGCACCCTATTCCCTACATAGTGCACTACGAGTCCTGGTCACAAGTAGTGCACTATATAGGGAATAGGGTGCCATTTGGGACAATTGGGACTTCTTGAGGGACTGACTGCTGGTGCTGGCTGCACATAGAACCAAGAGGCCCATACTCCACACACAGACAAATGCACACAAACCGGCACAAGTTGGGACTGTCCGGGACACACACGGTTCTCAAAAATGAACAGTGGTTCTCCCGCAGGAACACAGAGAAAGAGGTAAGAGGAGAGAGCTCATGGGCTCCTGAGTTCTTCTGCCAAAAAAATATAGAATTACAGTTGGATAAATGTAGTAAATTCTAGTAAGAAAGAAAAACCTGTAGAAGAAACACAGTGGAACCTGGAAATACCATCCAACAAAACTGAGTGAGTAATATTCAGTCTGAAGCCACTTTCAAAGCCAAAAATGTAAAGACAATCTCTAGGTAATTTTGTTATATAAAGCTATGTAAACAAGTATACTAAGCTACCAAGCTGCTAGGACAGAACAGACCTGGCGGCACCTTCAATTAGCACTGAAGTCTGATGTGTGAAAACTCTTGAGCCCAACAATGGTTTCACAGACGATGACGACGAAAGCTTACTGCTAATTTTTTATTTTTTTGTTACAAGCCGTGTTTTGTTAAAGCCTGTGTAAAGTTTGTTTGTTTCAATGTACCGGTAGGCACCTGCGGCTTATAGACATGTGCGGCTTATTTATGTTCAAAATAATATTTGTTTTTAAATTCAGTGGGTACGGCTTATATTCAGGTGCGCTTAATAGTCCGGAAATTATGGCATCTCATCCTGGAATATACAAGGTCTGAGATCATTTTCATTTGGCCTAAAGAGCAGCAAACTAGACTTCAAAGAAATTGGAAATATAGACATTGTCATCCTACAAGAAACACTGTATAAAAAGAGATGGACGCACTGGTTGCCCTCTAGGTTACAGAGAGCTGGTAGTCCCATCCACCAACCTACCAGGTGTGAAACAGGGAAGAGACTCAGGGGGTATGCTAATTTAGTATAGAGAAGACCTAATCCACTATTAAATTAGTCAAAACAGGAACATTTTACATCTGGTTAGAAATGAATAAGGAAATGATCAACAGAGAAAAATGCCCTCGTGTGCTAGCTATATCCCCCAATATAATCCCCATACTTTAAACGATGACAGCTTCTCCATCCTAGAGGGGGATCTCAACAATTTTCAGGCTCAGGGACATGTACTAGTCTGTGGCGAACAAAGTGCCAGAACTAGACAAGAACCCGACACCCTCAGCACACAGGGTGACAAACACCTACCTGGAGGTGACAGCATTCCCTCCGCCGCATGTCCCACTAGACACAACTACAAAAACATACTGTAACCAACAAAAACGGGTCACACCTCCTGGAGCTCTGTCCCACGCTGGGTAAGTACTAGAGGTCGACCGATTAATCGGAATGGCCGATTAATTGGGGCCGATTTCAAGTATTCATAACAATCGGTAAACGGCATTTTTGGACACCGATCACGGCCGATTACATTGCACTTCACGAGGAGACTGCATGGCAGGCTGACTACCTGTTATGCCAGTGCAGCAAGGAGCCAAGGTAAGGTGCTAGCTAGCATTAAACATATCTTATAAAAAACAATCAATCTTAACATAATCACAAGTTAACTACACATGGTTGATGATATTACTAGTTTATCTAGCTTGTCCTGCGTTGCATATAATCGATGCGGTGCCTGGTAATTTATCATTGAATCATAGCCTACTTCGCCAAACGGGTGATTTAACAAGCGCATTCGCTAAAAAAAAGCACTGTCGTTGCACCAATGTGTACCTAACCATAAACATCAACGCCTTAAAATCAAAACACAAGTATACATTTTTAAACCTGCATATAGTTAATATTGCCTGCTAACATCAATTTCTTTTAACTAGGGAAATTGCGTCACTTCTCTTGCGTTCTTGTGCAGCAGAGTCAGGGTATATGCAGCAGTTTGGGCCGCCTGGCTCGTTGCGAACTGTGAAGCCTATTTCTTCCTAACAAAGACAGCCAACGTCACCAAACGGGGGATGATTTAACAAAAGCGCATTTGCGAAAAAAGCATAATCGTTGCACGAATGTACCTAACCATAAACATCAATGCCTTTCTTAAAATCAATACACAGAAGTATATATTTTTAAACCTGCATATTTAGTTAAGAAATTCATGTTAGAAGGCAATATTAAACTAGGAAAATTGTGTCACTTCTCTTGCATTCATTGCACGCAGTCAGGGTACATGCAACAGTTTGGGCCGCCTGGCTCGTTGTGAACTAATTTGCCAGAATTTTATGTAATTATGACATAACATTGAAGGTTGTGCAATGTAACAGGAATATTTTGACTTATGGATGCCACCCGTTAGATAAAATACGGAACGGTTCCGTATTTCACTGAAAGAATAATAGTTTCCGGATTTGACCATATTAAAATGACCTAAGGCTCGTATTTGTGTGTTATGTTATAATTAAGTCTATTATTTGATAGAGCAGTCTTACTGAGTGGTGGAAGGCAGCAGCAGGCTCGTTAGCATTCATTCAAACAGCACTTTCGTGCGTTTGCCAGCAGCTCTTCGCAATGCTTCAAGCATTGCGCCGTTTACGACTTCAAGCCTATCAACTCCCGAGATTAGGCTGGTGTAACCGATGTGAAATGGCTAGCTAGTTAGCGGGTGTGCGCTAATAGCGTTTCAAATGTCACTCGCTCTGAGACTTGGATTAGTTGTTCCCCTTGCTCTGCAAGGGCCACGGCTTTTGTGGCGCGATGAGTAACGATGCTTCGAGGGTGGCTGTTTTCGATGTTTGAGCCCAGGTAGGGGCGAGGAGAGGGATGGAAGCTATACTGTTACACTGGCAATACTAAAGTGCCTATAAGAACATCCAATAGTCAAAAGGTATATGAAATACAGATGGTAGAGAGAGAGAAATAGTCCTATAATAACCTCAACCTAAAACTTCTTACCTGGGAATATTGAAGACTCATGTTAAAAAGGAACCACCAGCTTTCATATGTTCTCATGTTCTGAGCAAGGCACTTAAACGTTAGCTTTTTACATGGCCCATATTGCACTTTTACTTTCTTCTCCAACACTTTGTTTTTGCCTTATTTAAACCAAATTGAACATGTTTCATTATTTATTTGAGGCTAAATTGATTTGATTGATGTATTATATTAAGTTAAAATAAAAAGTGTTCATTCAGTATTGTTGTAATTTTCATTATTACAAATAAAATGGGCATCGGCTTTTATTGGTCCTCCAATAATCGGCATCGGCGTTGAAAAATCATAATCGGTCCACCTCTAGTAAGTACATAGTGAATGGTAGGCTGAGGGGACTCTTATGGTAGGTACACATATAGCTCATCTATTGGCAGTAGTACTGTGGAGAACTTTATCACTGACCTCAACCCAGAGTCTCTTAGAGCGTTCAGTCAGTCCACTGACATCACAGCAAAATCATGTGGCATCAAAGCCAAAGGAACTGATAATAAAGAAATGCTATAGATGGAAGGAAAATTGTGTGGAGAACAACCAAAACAATTAGGCAACAACAAATTCAATCCCTTCTAGACAATTTCCTGGAAAAGGTTTCACTGTAATAGTGAAGGTGTAAACTTGGCAGTAAAAAAACCTAAACAGTATATTTGACCTCTCAGCTTCCCTATCAAAAAATAAAATGTAAAGCAGACAACCTAAGAAATTAACAATGACAAATGGTTTGATGAAGAATGCAAAAACATAAGAAATTGAGAACCTATCCAACCAAAAACATAGAGACCCAGAAAACCTGAGCCTACGCCTTCACTATGGTGAATCACTAAAGATAGAAATACACTACGGAAAAAGGAACAGCATGTCAGAAATCAGCTCAATGTAACTGAAGAATCCATAAAATCTAACCACTTCTGGGAAAATTGGAAAACTCAAAACAAACACCACCACAAAGAGTTATCTATCCAAAACAGAGATGTATGGATAAACCACTTCTCCAATCTTTTTGGCTCTATAACAAAGAACAGCAAAAACATATACATGATCAAACACAAATCGTAGAATCAACTATTAAAGACAACCAGAACCCACTGGATTCTCCAATTACATTGAATGACCTACAGGACAAAATACAAACCCTCCAACCCAAAAAAGCCTGTGGGGTTGATGGTATCCTAAATGAAATTGGCTATACTTAAACTGTTTATCATCCTCAGCTCTGGCATCTTCCCCAATATTTGGAACCAAGGACCGATCACCCCCAATCCATAAAAGTGGCGACAAATTTGACCCCAATAACTCCTGGGGGATATGCGTCAACAGCAACCTTGGGAAAATCCTCTGCATTATCATTAGCAGCAGACTCGTACATTTCCTCAGCAAAAACAATGTACTGAGCAACTGTGAAATCGGCTTCTTACCAAATTACCATACGACAGACCACATATTCACCCTGCACACCCTAATAGACAAACAGGCAAAATCTTCATGCTTTGTTGATTTAAAAAAAGCATGACTCAATTTGGCATGAGGATCTGCTATACAAATTGATGGAAAGTGGTGTTGGGGGGGGGACGACATAAAATCCATGTACACAAACAAAATACAAATTGGCAAAAAACACATTTCTTTCCACAGGGCCGGGGGGAGGGGGTGAGACAGGGATGCAGCTTAAGCCCCACCCTCTTCAACATGTATATCAACAAATTGCCAATCGCACTAGAACAGTCTGCAGCATTCGGCCTCACCCTACTAGAATCTGAAGTCAAATGTCTGTTTGCTGATGGTTGGGGATAGAAGCACCAGATCAAGGACGGCCTACAACAGCACCTAGATCTTCTGCACAGATTCTGTCAGACCTGGGCCCTGACAGTAAATCTCTGGAAGACAAAAATAATGGGTGTTCCAAAAAAGGCCCAGTTGCCAGGACAACGAATACAAATTCCATATAGACACCATTGCCCTAGAGCACACAAAAAACTATACATACCTCGGTGTAAACATCAGCGCCACAGGTACCTTCCACAAAGCTGTGAACGATCTGAGAGATAAGGCAAGAAGGGCCTTCTATGCCATCAAAAGGAACATAAAATTCGACATACTAATTAGGATCTGGCTAAAAATACTTAAATCAGTTATAGAACCCATTGCCCTTCATGGTTGTGAGGTCTGGGGTACACTCACTAACCAAGAATTCACAAAATGGGACAAACACCAAATCCTCCGTGTACAATGTAAAACACCAAATAATGCATGCAGAGCAGAATTAGGCCGATACCCGCTAATTAACAAAATCCAGACAGGCGCGGTTAAATTCTACAACCACCTAAAAGGAAGTGATTCCCAAACCTTCCTAACAAAGCCATCAACTACAGAGAAATGAACCTGGAGAAGAGCCCCCAAGCAAGCTGGTGCTGGGGCTCTGTTCCCAAACAGACCCCACAGAGCCCCAGGACAGCAACACAATTAGATTCAATCAAATCATGACAAAACAAAAAGATAATTACTTGACACACAGGAAAGAATTTACTGGCCCTTAACAGAGAGTACACAGCGGCTAATACCTGACCACTGTGACCGACCCAAAATTGAGGAAATCTTTGACTGATGTACAGACTGTGAGCATAGCCTTGCTATTGAGAAAGGCTGCCGCAGACATACTGCCCACAAAATGAGGTGGAACTGAGCTGCACTTCCTAACATCCTACCAAATGTATGACCATATTAGAGACACATATTTCCCTCAGATTACACAGATTCACAAAGAACTCGAAAACAAATCCAATTTTGATAAATGCCCATATCTATTGGGTGAAATAACACAAGTGTGCCATCACAGCAGCAAGATTTGTGACCTGTTGCCACAATGGCAACCAGTGAAGAACAAACACCCTTGTAAATACAACCTATATGTATGTTTATTTATTTTCCCTTTTGTACTTTAACTATTTGCACATCATTGCAACACTGACATACAACATTTGAAATGTCTTTATTCTTTTGGAACTTTTGTGAGTAATGTTTACTGTTCATTTCACTTCTATTTTTTTTTTCATTTGTTTTTTTTAATCCATTTCACTTGCTTTGGCAATGTAAACATATGTTTCCCATGCCAATAAAGCCCCTTAAATTAAATGTAGAGCTCCTCCTTGCTGACTGTGTGGTCCACAAAAAATAAACCACTGCCACAGAATCCCCCCACTTCTCTGCACACACGCTACCACACCCAACCTAACGTTCAGCCCCACAGATTCAGTCGTATGAGTGGACACAGTAGTGCAGTCAGTGAGTTAGGCCTTGGGAGTGCTGCAGTCTAGAAGGCTTAAATTCTCTAGTCAGTCATACCCTGGGTCTGATGCAGAGCTCCCTCTTCTCAGTCTCAACATAAAAAGGTCCAGTAATGAGCAGCCCAGTGAAACCACAGCTACCGGCAGCAACAGCTACAGCCCTCACAGCTACCGGCAGCAACAGCTACCGGCAGCAACAGCTACAACCCTCACAGCATCAAACACTGAAAAGCTAGCTTGTATACACACAATCGGGAGGAAAATAACACACACAAATAAAGCAATGCTGGCATGCACAGTCATTCACACACGACGACGCAAACACAATTCTGCATAGACGAGCAAACGTACACAAAACAGTGACATTGGCCTAGACTAGTCCAAGACGGATACATAGGTCCTTCACTACACATTCACTCTTCAGGCAGAAGTCATTAGGTTCAATTAGGTTAAGATTGCGCATCTGAAAACCTTATACACAAGAGCACTTGAGTCAAACTGTCCATCTGTGATCTATACAAGGCGATGAAGTGTCATTGGATGCTGAATGGTGGTTAGTGAACAGGTGTCTCTTGCAAGACGTTTTAATGGAATGAGAATAGCCTGTTTAAAGGTTCCATCCATTTAAAAGTGGTTTCTGACTGAACACTCACTATACTAGGGGATTTGAATTTTGGCATTCGATGTTGAACAGTGGTTAGTTGGTGAAGACTTCTGACTGAACAGTGAACCGTGCGTGTCACTCACGTGCGTGTTTGTCGGCCAGGGCGATGAGCGTCGAGGAGATGTCCCTGCGCCGATAGAAGCACACCACTTTAGCCTCCACGTTTCCATTGGCAGTCTGCAACACAACGTGAGAGAGATGAGATGGAGGGTTACCATGGTAACGACCGTAATCCGCCAGCCCAGCCTGCCACACGTCATTGGTCACACACCGAGAGAGTAGAGTTGGAGTTTGCTGCTGATCTGAGAACAGAAAGATCAATACCAGCCAGGCTTATACGTACTAATGAGAAACTAGCCTGGTGAAGTCTGGGTTTTACAGGTTGTAGAAACAGTAGTACAACTAGGCTAGGCCTGCGTAATAACTAAAGTATTTGACATTTCAGTGTTGATTGGTTGATCAAAGCGGGTTGACTACTCATCGACGATGAGGTACATTTTTCTGAATTAGTCTTCGCTTGATTCATCACCTCCTTCCTTCTCAAACGACTTCGGAGAAGATGACCCAAAGTCCCCCCCCTTACCTTTTCCTCCAATGCGTTGAGGATTCGAAGAATGAGGGATCCAGGAGAGACTTATTGGGAAAGAGCCTGTGTTATGCCTGTGTGGGCAGGCTGACTGAGTGACATGAGAGAGGCAGCTTAGCTAGGCCTATACTCAGCTCTGTGTCTACTGTCAATCACAGACAGACACTAGTCTCCAGTACAATAAAACAACCAGACAGGACAGTTGGCACCTGTTAGGACTAGGGCTGTTACGGTGACAGTATCACCACCACACCGGCAGTCATGAGTCATACCTCACCAAATTCTACGTGACCGTTGAATCACAGTAACTAGGCTTCTCCAAAACTGCACACTGATGTCGCAGATGGCCATTAGTAGCCTACCAAACTTGCTAACAGCTAGTCGCTAATGGTATGGTACTCAGCGATCTACTGTCCCGCTAATCACTCAGACGGCAATGCAAATACAATCGAATGAAACATTTCATGAGAGCCCTGGCATTCAGAGTTTGAGGGGAATAGGATCCCCAGTTGCGCAGAGAAAGCCAGCTCCTCATAGCTGGTTGATGCATGGAATGAAATAAGTGTTCCTATAAGCACTTATAACATTTATTCTGTAGGCTATGCACAAAAAAAAAATGATGCTCTCTCTACGCTTAGCCTACTATATTTATTTCCCAACTTTCTTAATATTAAGCACATTGCTACGCTTACAACCAGAGTAGCTTACCTGGCTGGCATGAAAAATAACTGCCGTAAAAGCTTGTACGATGGTGGTTGTAAGATGGCTGCCGTTTCATGGGCTCTTCACCAACCTTGCTATTTTGTTAGATTTTTCGCATTTTTTGTACATAATGTTGCTGCTACAATTTCTTATGACCAAAAAGAGCTTCTGGAAATCAGAACAGCGATTACTCACCTTGAACTGGACAAAGAATTTCTCTTTAATGAGTCGGACAAGAGGGATTTACTCCAGGCACCCGAACAGGCCCTCATCCCCGTCATTCGCAGGAGAAAAAGACAGAAGAGGTATAGCGGAAAGAGAGCGGGGTGTCTTGTGAGGATACGCCACCGAGTGGCTAATCTGCCTTTGCCATCCATACTATTGGCCAACGTACAGCCGCTGGATAATAAATTGGACAAACTAAAAAGCAACTATATCATACCAACGGGACATTAAAAACTAATATATTGTGTTTCACCGAGTCGTGGCTGAACGACGACATGAATGACAGCTGGCGGGATATACACTATCGGCAGGATAGAACAGCAGCCTCTGGTAAGACAAGGGGTGGCGGTCTATGTATATTTGTAAACAACAGCTGATGCACGATATCTAAGGAAGTCTTAAGGTTTTGCTCACCTGAGGAAGAGTATCTCATAATAATCTTTAGACCACATTATCTACCTCGAGAGTTTCTAAATTTTTCGTAGCTGTCTACATACCACCACAGACCGATGCTGGCACTAAGACCGCACTCAATGAGCTATATACCGCTATAAGCAAACAGGAAAAAGCTCATCCAGAGGCGACACTCCTAGTGGCCGGGGACTTTAATGCAGGGAAACTTAAATCAGTTTTACCTCATTTCTATCAGCATGTTAATTGTGCAACCAGAGAAAGAAAAATAAATAACTAGACCACCTTTACTTCACACAGAGATGCGTACAAAGCTCTCCCTCGCCCTACATTTGGCAAATCTGACCCATAATTCTATCCTACTGATTCCTGCTTACAAGCAAAAATTAAAGCAGGAAA
The DNA here is from genome assembly GCF_901001165.1 of Salmo trutta. Lineage (NCBI taxonomy): Eukaryota > Metazoa > Chordata > Actinopteri > Salmoniformes > Salmonidae > Salmo > Salmo trutta. The sequence goes on from NC_042989.1 coordinate 5,256,988, forward strand.
CACCAGCGACTGTGTCAGTAAAAAAAAAAGTGGTCAGATGAAGCAGATGTTATGCTACAGGACTGTTTTGCTAGCACAGACTGGAATGTGTTCCGGAATTCTTCCGATGGCATTGAGGAGTACACCACATCAGTCACTGGCTTCATCAATAAGTGTATCGATGATGTCGTCCCCACAGTGACTGTACGTACATACCCCAACCAGAAGCCATGGATTACAGGCAACATCCGCACTGAGCTAAAGGGTAGAGCTGCCGCTTTCAAAAAGCGGGACCCTAACCTGGAATCTTATAAGAACTCCCGCTATGCCCTCCGACTAACCATCAAACAGGCAAAGCGTCAATACAGAACTAAGATCAAATCGTACTACACTTGCGCCGACGCTTGTCCGATGTGGCAGGGCTTAAACACTATTACAGACTACAAAGGGAAGCACAGCCGAGAGCTGCCCAGTGACACGCCTACCAGATGAGCTAAATTACTTCTATGCTCGCTTCGAGGCAAGTAACACTGCAACATGTATGAGATCATCTGCTGTTCCGGGCGAATGATCACTCTGCAGCCGACGTGAGTAAGACCTTTAAACAGGTTAACATTCACAAGGCCGCAGGGCCAGACAGATTACCAGGACGTGTACTCCAAGCATGCGCTGACCAACTGGCAAGGGTCTTCACTGACATTTTCAACCTCTCCCTGTCTGAGTCTGTAATATCAACATGTTTCAAGCAGACCACCATAGTCCCTGTGCCCAAGAACACTAAGGCAACCTGCCTAAATGACTACCGACCCGTAGCACTCATGTATGTAGACATGAAGTGCTTTGAAAAGCTGGTCATGGCTCACATAAAAAAAAAAACATTATCCCAGAAACCCTAAACCCACTCCAATTATCATACCGCCCCAACAGCTCCACTGATGATGCAATCTCTATTGCTCTCCACACTGCCCTTTCCCACTGGACAAAAGGAACACCTATTTGAGAATGCTATTCATTGACTACAGCTCAGCGTTCAACACCATAGTGCCCTCAAAGCTCATCACTAAGCTAAGGATCCTGGGACTAAACACCTCCCTCTGCAACTGGATCCTGGACTTCCTGACGGGCGTCCCCAGGTGGTAAGGGTAGTTAACAACACATCAGTCACACTGATACTCAACACGGGGGCACCTCAGGGGTGCGTGCTCAGTCCCCTCGGCCAGGCATGAGTCCAACACCATCATTAAGTTTGCCGATGACAGCGGTAGGCCTGATCACCGACAACGATGAGACAGCATATAGCGAGGTGGTCAGAGACCTGGCGATGTGGTGCCAGGACAACAACCTCTCCCTCAACGTGATCAAGACAAAGGAGATGATTGTGGACTACAGGAAGAGGAGGACCGAACAAGCCCCCATTCTCATCGACAGGGCTGTAGTGGAGCAGGTTGAGAGCTTCAAGTTCCTTGGTGTCCACATCACCAACAAACTAACATGGTCCAAGCACACCAAGACAGTCGTGAAGAGGGCACGACAAAGCCTATTCCCCCTCAGGAGACTGAAAAGATTTGGCATGGGTTCTCAGAGTCTCAATAGAGGAGATTGGATCATCTGTGGATCTGTTGTGCGGTATGCAAATTGGAGTGGGTCTAGGGTTTCTGGGATAATATGGTTGATGTGAGCCATGACCAGCCTTTCAAAGCACTTCATGGCTACAGACGTGAGCGCTACGGGTCGGTAGTCATTTAGGCAGGTTACCTTAGTGTTCTTGGGCACAGGCACTATGGTGGTCTGCTTGAAACATGATGGTATTACAGACTCAGACAGGGAGAGGTTGAAGTGCATACAGGTGCATGAAAATAGCCCATTCTAAATCCCAAACTAATTTCACACATTATTTAGTATATGTAAAAGATTAAATTGAGAATAGTCTGATGGGTGACAATATTATCACTTGTGAATGAAGCCCAGCATGTTCAGTCTAAGACAAGAAACTGCACATATTGACTTTTTCCAAATCCTAGTGGCATGCATATAGTCTATCCCATAGAAACCTTATCAAAAACATATAGGCCTATCACAACTAAAGAGTCCAAATAACTCCAAACATAGCCTATAGGCCTAGGACTCCTGGAACATGGTTGGAGAGCTCATAACCTACATACAGAGCCTAGTGAAACGTATTCATATCAGCCCAGTAACTGCGCAATAGCGTGTGAAAACATGAGTTTTGATTCCCCTCCATTTTAAAAGAGGATGCCAGCTTCCCCGTGCTGCTATACTTATTTGCTAAATTCTTAAAATGAAGCACATCAATCTGCTTTTCAACCAGTGTAGCCTACCTTGACATGGGAAGCTCTTCCTCCATTCCCTATTCAAGTGCAGCCTACGGATTACATGGTTTTTTTGTGGGCCATTTTAAATAAATAAAATCCACACATATTAGTAGGCTATATGTAAAGACCAAATCAAAATTGACAATAGTCTGACAGGTGAGAATATTATCAAGTGCTTGTCAAATTCTGGATGAAAGACTGATGACGTGAAATAGCAGAGTTCTTTCCTTTCTTGCAACTTTTTTCAAATCATTAGTTGCATCATGCAGCCTTAGAATGTATTAGAGAAAAAAAAAGGCAAATACATTTAGTTTGTATTAGTGTTGTCACAATACCAAATGTTACTAACACGATACTAGGCCAAGTATCACGATACCGTGGGGGGAATATAATAAAATCGGTGGACTAGCGTCCTGTTCGCCCCGTCCCATGTACCCTTGTTCCCGTTCTGCGCATGTGCTATGCAAAAACCTGTCACTGAAATTCACACTTCTACTCAATACAGCAGATTGATTTTCATTTCCCACTGTTTAGTGTATAATAGAATACTGCATATAACACAAATATGAGCAAATCAGCCAAAGGCCTACCTGTGATTTGGCTGGAGGAAAGGGAGGAAGGAATATACAGTTGAAGTCAGAGGTTTACATACACCTTAACCAAATACATTTAAACTCAGTTTTTCACAATTCCTCACATTTAATCCAAGTAAAAATTCCCTGTCTTAGGTCAGTTAGGATCACCACTTTATTTTAAGAAAGTGAAATGTCAGAATAGAGAGAATGATTTATTTTAGCTTTTATTTCATTCATCACATTCCCAGTGGGTCAGACATTTACATACACTCAATTAGAATTTGGTAGCATTGCCTTTAAATTGTTTAATTTGGGTCAAACGTTTCAGGTAGCCTTCCACAAGCTTCCCACAAGTTGGGTGAATTTTGGCCCATTCCTTCTGACAGAGCTGGTATAACGGAGTCAGGTTTGTAGGCCTCCTTGCTTGCACACACTTTTTCAGATCTGCCCACACATTTTCTATAAGATTGAGGTCAGGGTTTTGTGATGGCCACTCCAATACCTTGACTTTGTTGTCCTTAAGCCATTTTGCCACAACTTTGGAAGTATGCTTGGGGTCATTGTCCTTTTGGAAGAATCATTTGCGACCAAGCTTTAACTTCCTGACTGATGTCTTGAGCTGTTGCTTCAATATATCCACAATTTTCCTACCTCATGACACCATCTATTTTGTGAAGTTCACCAGTCCCGCCTGCAGCAAAGCACCCCCACAACATGATGCTGCCACCCCAGTGCTTCACGGTTGGGGTAGTGTTCTTCAGCTTGCAAGCTTCCCCCTTTTTCCTCTAAACATAACGATGGTCATTATAGCCAAACAGTTCTATTTTTGTTTCATCAGACCAGAGGACATTTCTCCAAAAAGTACGATCTTTGTCCCCATGTGCAGTTGCAAACCGTAGTCTGCATTTTTTATGGCGGTTTTGGAGCAGTGGCTTCTTCCTTGCTGAGCGGCCTATCAGGTTGCGTCGATATAGGACTCGTTTTACTGTGGATATAGATACTTTTGTACCCGTTTCCTCCAGCATCTTTACAAGGTCCTTTGCTGTTGTTCTGGGATTGATTTGCACTTTTTGCACCAAAGTACGTTCATCTCTAGGAGACAGAACGCATCTCCTTCCTGAGCGGTATGACGGCTGCGTGGTCCCATGGTGTTTACTTGCGTACTATTGTTTGTACTATTGTTTGTACAGATGAACGTGGTACCTTCAGGCATTTGGAAATTGCTCCCAAGGATGAACCAGACTTGGAGGTCTACATTTTTTTTTTCCTGAGGTCTTGGCTGATTTCTTTTGATTTTCCCATGATGTCAAGCAAAGAGGCACTGAGTTTGAAGGTAGGCTTTGAAATACAGCCAAAGGTACACCTTCAATTGACTCAAATTATGTCAATTAGCCTATGAGAAGCTTCTAAAGCCATGACATCATTTTCTGGAATTTTCCAAGCTGTTTAAAGGCACAGTCAACTTAGTATATGTAAACTTCTGACCCACTGGAATTGTGATACATTACATTTACATTACATTTTAGTCATTTAGCAGACGCTCTTATCCAGAGCGACTTACAGTAGTGAATGCATACATTTTTTGTACTGGCCCCCCGTGGGAATCGAACCCACAACCCTGGCGTTGCACACACCATGCTGGCGTTGCAACCATGCTCTACCAACTGAGCCACAGGATTATAAGTGAAATAATCTGTCTGTAAACAAATGTTGGAAAATTACTTGTGTCATGCACAAAGTAGATGTCCTAACCGACTTGCCAAAACTATAGTTTGCTAATAAGAAATTTGTGGAGTGGTTGAAGTGGCTGAAAAACAAGTTTTAATGACTCCAACCTAAGTGTATGTACATGCATAATGATCTGCATGTCACTGTGTCAGTAAGGGAAAACACTGCATGAAACCTACTCTTCAGTTAAAACACACACTCTCCCTCCCACACTGTCTCCCTCATATTAAAACACACACTATTCTCGCTCTCCCACAAGCACTGCTCCCAACTTTTAATAGGTTAGGCCACAAACCAAATTTAAGGAGCACCAGAAAGAAATTGATTTGTGATATAGTTTAGGCTTACATTAGGCCTATATGAATCCTACCTTTAAAGCACATCTCATGAGTAGCAGACTCCTGTGCCAATCAAATTAGCCTAAACCTACTGTACAGTACCAGATTGTTAGCTAGCTAGGTGACATGACTGAACAACGTTTGTTATCAAACCAATCATTTGTGATCCAGGATTAGTTTGAAAAACAGCCCGCAACACACTTTGTGAAACTATATAAAATGCATGTGTAACTCGATAGAAAGTCAAATATGCCCCCCCCGTGGAATCGTGATACCACTAGGTATTGTGATACTTGGCCTGGTATCGTTAGTAACATTTTGGTATCATGACAACACTAATACAAACCTTAGAATGTATTAGAAAGAAAAGAATATAGGCTAACACAGCATGGTGCAACTGGTCTCCCCGAGCGGCGCAGCGGTCTAAGGCACCGCACTGCAGTGCTCGAGGCGTCACTACAGACCCGAGTTTCTTCCCGGGCTGTATCACAATGGCCGTGATGGGGAGTCCCATAGGGGGCGCACAAATTGACCCAGCGTCGTCCGGGTTAGAGGAGGGTCTGACCGGGGGGGGGGGGGGGGGGGGGGGGGGGACTTTAAACAGGTAGGGCAGAATGTTATTTTATATAAATAAATAGGTAGTATCATACGAAATGGAACTACAGTATTTGAAAATGTTGGTATCATAAGTATGACATTTTGGTAACATGATATTACTGTGGTACTGGTATACCATGCAACACTAGTGTGTATCACAAATAATTAAATTAGGTATGTAAGAGGACCCATTTCTTCGTTAACCGCTCAACACAGAACACCTGCATGTGCGCACTCCTTCGGGAAAATATCCTTGCAATTTTACTCAGCCATGTTCAACGGTATTCTTCTTAGTATAAAATAATGTAACGCTACAGGAATTAGAAGAAAATCTTATCTGCCAAATGAACTGCTGTAGCCCACGGCCATATAGCATAGCTAGATCAGAGCCTAACATAAGACTCAGAATATTCCATTCTGTTCTTCTGAAATATGATGAGAGAATATAGCCTAATGTTTCTTTAGCCTAAATTAAGTAATGGATTTATTGTGATGGTGCAGGCTATAATAAATGGATTCATGTTCCCAAGATCTGCATCAGTGGCTTGCTTGAAGGCTATGCGTGGAAGCCCTGAGACGCTAAAACGTGTTTATGTTAATTAACGGTAAATTACCGTGAGACCAGCAGTTATTTGAGTGACAATTACCGGCTGGCAATTTCATGACCACCACAACCCTAGTTAGGGCCAGAGAGACTGTACACACACGCACCACTGTCTCACCTTGTTGAGCTCTTCTATCCGCCGGATCAGCAGTGGGTTACTGGATGAGTTTTCAAAATAAACATAATCTGTTGAGGAAAAGGGGTGGAGGGAAGAGAAGTAGGAGGAGGGAGAGAGAGAGAGAAAACACGTCAGTAGTCTTAACAAGGTTAGCCTACTCTGTATAGCCAACAGACAGAGACAGCGTCAACTGTACTCTTGCGGAGTGATTTGGCCACCTGGACCAATGGATGACTTCAATAGCTTGTACAGTATATCAAAACACTATTTCCAATATTATCTTCCCATTCTTTGTCCTCTGCATTTCTAGCTCCCTCTCCTCTTTCCCTCCGTCTGTACGCTTGACCCAGCTCCTCTCCTTTCACCCCCATTCCCCTTGCTCTTGACCTAGCCCCTCTCCTCCCCCCTGCAGTCCTCCCTCCCTCCCTCTTGCTCCTCTCCTCTCCTTCCTTCCTCCCTCTTGCTCCTCTCCTCTCCTTCCTTCCTCCCTCTTGCTCCTCTCCTCTCCTTGTTCAGGCCCTGGGCTTAGTAGAGTGCGTGCCTCTCCTCTTAAACCTGCATGCAACTTGACTAATGTCAGATTATCATACCCCACACTTGATAGGCTGCCTGGAGCTAAACCCCTCCCCTCGTCTCCCCCTTTAGTCTCCCTCCACTGTCTGTCTATCCCCATCCTCTCCAGTCCCCAACTCTACATCTCGTCTGACTGAGCAGGTCTCTGCTCTCCTAGGAAATAATATAAGTTTGGGGTCACTTAGAAATTCATGTTTTTGAAAGAAAATTAAATTGTCCATTAAAATATCAAATTGATCAGAAATACAGTGTAGACATTGTTAATGTTGTAAATGACTATTGTAGCTGGAAATGGCTGATTTTTAATAGAATATCTACATAGGCATACAGAGGCCCATTATCAGCAACCATCACTCCTGTGTTCCAATGGCACGTTGTGTTAGCTAATCCAAGTTTATAATTTTAAAAAGGCCATTTGATCGTTAGAAAACCCTTTTGCAATTATGTTAGCACAGCTAAAAACTGTTGTCCTGATTAAAGCAGCAATAAAACTGGCCTTCTTTAGACTAGTTGAGTATCTGGAGCATCAGCAAATGTGGGTTCGATTACAGGCTCCAAATGGCCAGAAACAAAGAACTTTCTTCTGAAACTCATCAGTCTATTCTTGTTCTGAGAAATGAAGGCCATTCCATGTGACAAATTGGCAAGAAACGGAAGATCTCGTACAACGCTGTGTACTACTCCCTTCACGGAACAGCACAAACCCCCCCCCCCCCCCCCGGTTCATATAAACAAAGAGCAATGTAATAAATAAATTACATTTCAATAATCTTTAAAAAGTTCAGACCCCTTGACTTTCCACATTTTGTTAACTTGATTAAATAGTTTTTTCCCCCTCAAGCTACACACAATACCCCATAAGGACAAAGCAAACAGATTTATAATTTTTTTTTTTTGGGGGGGGGGGGGTAATTTATTAAAAATAAAAGATGTAAAAGTATCACACTTACACAAGTATTCTTTCCCTTTACTCAGTACTTTGTTGAAGTACCTTTACCAGCGATTACAGCATTGAGTCTTCTTGGGTATGACGCTACAAGCTTGACACATATGTATTTGGTGAGTTTCTCCCGTTCTTCTCTGCAGATCCTCAAGCTCTGTCAGGTTGGATTGGGAGCGTTGCTGCACAACAAAAATGTTCGATCGGGTTCAAGTCCAGGCTCTGGCTGGACCACTCAAGGACATTCAGAGACTTGTCCCCAAGCCACCCCAGTGTTGTCTTGGCAGTGTGCTTAGGGTCGTTGTCCTGTTGGAAGGTGAACCTTCGCCCCAGTCTGAGGTCCTGAGCGCTCTGGAGCAGGTTTTCATCATGGATCTCTCTGTACTTAGCTCCGATCATCTTTTCCTCGACCCTGACTAGTGTCCCAGTCCCTGCCGCTGAAAAACATCCCCACAGCATGATGCTGCCACCACCATGCTTCACCATAGGGATGGTGCCAGGTTTCCACCAGACATGACGCTTGGCATTCAGGCCAAAGAGTTAAATCTTGGTTTCATCAGACCAGAGAGAGTGTTGTTTCTCATGGTCTGAGAGTCTTTAGGTGCTTTTTGGCAAACTCCAAACGGGATGTCATGTGCCTTTTACTGAGGAGTGGCTTCCGTCTGGCCACTCTACCATAAAGGCCCTATTGGTGGAGTGCTGCAGAGACGGTTGTCCTTCTGGAAGATTCTCTCATCTCCACAGACTAACTCTAGAGCGCTGTCAGAGTGACCATCGGGTTCTTGGTCACCCTCCTTACCAAGGCCCTTCTGCCAGCACTAGGAAGAGTCTTGGTGGTTCCAAACGTCTTCCATTTAAGAATGATGGATGCCAGTGTTCTTGGGAACCTTCAATGCTGCAGACATTTTTAGGTACCCTTCCCCAGATCTGTGCCGACACAATCCTGTCTCGGAGCTCTACGGACAATTCCTTCGACCTCATGGCTTGGTTTTTGCTCTGACATGTACTGTCAACTCTGGGACCATTCCAAACCATGTCCAATCAATTGAAAATTGTATTTTCCACAGGTGGACTCAAAATCAAGTTGTAGGAACATCTCAAGGATGATCAATGGAAACAGGATGGACCTGCACTCAATTTTGAGTCTCATAGCAAATGGTCTGAATACTTATGTAAATAAGATCTGTTTCCTATTTTTTATAAATTTGCAAAAAATGTATAACAACCTGTTTTCTCTTTGTCATTATGGGGTATTGTGTGTAGATGAGGATTTGTATTTATTTAATACATTTTAGAATAAGACTAACATAACAAAATGTGGAAAAAGTCAAGGGGTCAGAATACTTTCCAGAGGCACTGTACATGTCCAGCCATGCACTCACGTGTGTACTCCTGTAGCAAGTACACTAACCAACTCAATTTGAGCGGTTTACTAATGGGAAACATGCAGCGAATCTTACACTGAACATGCTCAACCACAGCCTTCAAAAGAGCTCGAAAATGTAATAAAAAACATACAGAACAGGCAAACCTGCCTGCCCGTCTCTCCAGCTCACTCTGTCAGTCTCTCTTCCTGCCTGCCTGTCTCTGCCAGCCCTTGCCTACCCTCCTGCCAGATCAGCCTGCATGTGCCCACAGCCAGCGTCTGCTACCCCCACCCCTCCCCCACTGCCGGCCTCAGCCAATCATGCGCCATCACTACCCGCCACGTCACAGTGCAGTCAAATTCCCTCAGAGCCAATCGTAGCATGTAGCTGAGCCCCAAAGACAGTCTGTCCATCTATCTCACTCAGATAGGTAAAGAAAATGCAGGGCCTGTTCTAACACTAGCCAAACTTGGTATGATCCTCCATACTGTCTGACTGTTAGAAGGCATAGCCTCCACCTTTTTCCTATCTGAGCAGTGTGTTCACCCTCTGTCAGAGAGCCTGTATCAATTCTGCTGCCAAGGAGATGCTGTGTATCTATGCTGTCTACCACAGTTTGGCTCCGAGGAGACACAGTGTACAAACGTCTGTGTTGCCACTGGTCACTTGTCATTTTACCGTCACAATATGTTCTCTGCTGGGAAAATGTTCCGGTTATTGCTGCGGATCGAAATCACATCAAATGTATTAATAAAGCCCTTGTCACATCGGGCTTCTGTATAAGTACTGAGAGCAAGCAACGCAGAAGTACATCACACTCAAGGGGTCAGTGATTGACATTTCCACTGAGGGACACTTGCTGAAGATATTGCTGCTTTCTGTCCTTACGGTCTTCCTTTACCCAAACATCGATCCCATCATGCACTCTCTGCATGACATGCAGCCAATCACATTTGTAAGGAAGATTCCATGTGATAGTGCCATGGGGGGCTTTTACCAAAGAAGAGCCAATCCAACTGAATAGTAAAGCTTGTCCAAGCAACCAACTACCTGGATCCTCTCCTGAACTTTGACCCCAGGGGGCCTGAGACTACACACCTACAGGGAAAGTGGCCATGATGACAATTTGGTGCTCATTCAGTGCGTGTTAGCCAAGACAATAAGCTGAAAATGCCAGATTGATGCTACTGATCAAGCAACTTTCCTCTTATGCCAGAGACAGGAGATCAGTTTAGGATACTATGATGTTAGTTCACAATAATGCTGTGTGACTCCAAAATGAAAAACAACCAACAACCATACAGACCCTTGTTTTTATCATTTCCTTTGGGTTTTGGAGGGTAAAATGGTCAGGGACCCTAAATGCCAGATGAGGCTCGCTCTCCAGAAGAGTGATCTACAGAAAACAAAGACAAATAAGTGATCTATCGGAAGGAGTAAGGGTAAATGGACTTTGGGGTAGAAAATGTTGAAGGCCCAGAAGAGTAATCTGCTGTGGGAAACAAAGACATTAGGGCCTAGCTAGCCTACTGTGTATGTGTGACAGGCTTTGTCCACGCTTCAAGGCACCTACCCAGAGTGGCATCCATTTGATCCTGGACCTTATTAGATTTCAGTGTACTGCCACCAGCGGTTCGACATTGAACCAAAGAGCTGAGGCAACGACTGTGGTTGTAGGGCCAAACGGGACCTAAAGGGAATGTAGCAGGTCAGAAGAGGACTGGCCACCCCTTGGAGCCTGATTCCTCTCTAGGTTTCTTCCAAGGTTACTGCCTTCTAGGGAGTTTTTCCTAGCCACTGCGCTGAACTGCCTCTGCATTGCTTGCTCCTTGGGGTTTTAGGCTGGGTATCTGTAAAGCACTTTGTGACAACTGCTGATGTAAAAAGGGTTTCATAAAATACATTTTATTGATTGACATGGCTATTCTAAATAATTTCTCCCTCTAAAATGTAGGCTTACCTTTACCATCTTGGCACTGATTGAATGGCTATTCATCAGAGGTTCTTGAGAAACTGTCAGACAGTTCCATCAAAAGTCCATCATTTCTAAAAATGAGTGCGCCGCTGTAATGAATCTGCTGTCAAAAAGTTGCATTCCCCAGCTATCAATTAAAATGATCTGCCGTAAACTACTCTGTGGCACTAACTGTGTGCACAGCAATGAGTGGCTTGAATTCCCCACTTTCCAAAACAATGAAATGGGTCCTCTATTGAGCAGAATCAGCATGATAACAAGCAGACAGACAGAATAACTGTTACCATTTCTGTACAGTGCCAACTAAACTCTATATTTTAGGAACACTAGCGTGACAGAGAGTTGTCTCACAAACAAACAAATGATTCATAAACAACTGAAAGCTAACATGAATTAATAGTTAGAGGGTAGGCTAGGCTATTGTTGTTACATAGTATTGTTTCCTCTATGTTAAATAAGTAAAAATGGTTTCCTCTATGACTGGTCCCATTGACCCCATCCATCACAATCCACATCTGGTGCTGCTGACACACACTGTTGGGGTCAAACAGAAACATTTTCACACCAGCTGACAATGAATGAAGCTTGGTTTAAAACCTGTGGCTCGACTAGACTACTGCTGGATACAGTTACCAATTTGTTGACAAACTACTTTAAACGTATTGCAGGGGAGTGTGACACCGGACCTCAGCATACTAACTATTCCCATGCACTGAACGAGCCAGGTGAGTCGGAAACTCATTTAAGTCAACTTCAACCCGAGTAGACTAACCTTGCTAGGTAGCTATTGTTATTGTAAAGTTGTACATATTATGAAACGCAAATGCTGATGAATTTGATATAAACTCAAAAAAGGTCAGTCTGATATAATACAGCTACTTTGACTAGACAATAGGCACTATTGTACTTTATTATAAATCTGAAAGTACAACTTCAGAGACCAGCAGCAGTTAATAACGTTATCGTGCTCTGCCTCAAAATACAAAATGCCAAATAGCCTGTTAGCCAACTAATGCGTTAGCTAGCCGACTGGCAAGCCAAACTTTACTTTTAAAAGCGTATCGTTGAATAATTATTTTAATAAAAACTAAAATGTTAACTAAATCCGACCATATTGGTTTGTGTAACAGCAGCGATACGTTTAGAAACAACGAGGGGAAAAAAACCCGGGGTCCCTACGAGACTCTTCATCACCATCCTCCTCCTCCTCAGTCACCATCATCTTCATCACTGACTGAAGCACAAGGCACTTTAGCTTTAGGAAATAAAAAAAATAAAAACGGACAAAACCATGGCTGCAAAACCCGCGACGAACCAGGGAGAACGCGACATAAAGGACACTAAATTGTCCATAACTGTGTTCCCCTTACCTCCAACCCGGTACATGTTCGCTGCCATGACTGCCCCGGGTCCTGGCGTCTCCAGGTAGGGCTATCTCTCGCAGTAGCCGTCGCTGTTACCACTGCCGCCGCTGTGTGTTGGAAAATGGTGGATTGATCAATACGAAGCAGACTAGCCAAGAGATCTTAAAGAGACAGTACGCATTATTTCTCCAAAAACCCTACTTCTCTGGGTAGGCCTGCTGTGTTTTTAATTGAGGCGGACTTGAGTTCACCCGCGTAAAATGTGGATACAGTTCGTAACAAAGCGGTTTCCCCTGGAAGTCAGTGCATGAACGAGGAGGGGCCACTATTCAGCATCGTTGTGTTATTTCAAAACTAACGGGAACATTTATAAAGTATTACACTGTTGCTGTTTGAGTAGCCTACAAAAAAAATAAAATACATTTGATTGTGGTCTGTTCATATCTCCCTCTGTCTAGCCCGCTCAACCTCACTGAAGCCAGTTTCACTGCTTTTTTTCATCTCTAATCAGAGACTTATTTAGACCTGGGAAACCAGGTGTATGCAATTAATTATCAGGAAGAAGAGAAAAGCAGGCTCCAGATCTCTTAGGGTAAGAGTTGAATACCCCTGGTCTAGCCTATTCATTGTCCCATCATCTTCAAAGGGAAGAGAGAGATGGATGGTGTTGTAGTTTTTAACTAGGCTATTTAGTAGGCTATGTGTTTTCAATTACTATCAGACAAAGTATAGTTTAATTCTCTTATGATCACTCCTTTGTTTTGTAAAGGATAAGAGCAAAACAGAGTAGAGTAGAAGACTATGATTAGGCAACACATGTCCTGGACTGGTAGGCCAACACTGATGTCACATAACAGCTCATTCTGAACTAAATTAGGTAAAACATCATTAGGGGATTTGCTGTTTTAAAACAGTTTGATAACGGCCTTAGGTATCCACTATCCACACCGTAGTCTTTCTGGTTTGGACAGCTTCATGCCTTACAGAACTGGGGTGTGTGTTATAGCCTATGTCTGAGTCCAAGGAGATGTAGCTTGCTGTGAAAACATGATCCTGGGTGGTCTCCTTAGAGAGAGAGAAAGAGAGAGAGAGACAGACAGACAGACAGACAGACAGACAGACAGACAGACAGACAGTGACACAGAGAGAGAGAGAAGGAGAGAGAGAGAACAGAGAAAGACTGGGAGAGAGAAACTCAGGGAGAGGAGAAAAAGAGAGGGGTGAGAGAGTTTATTTTTTTTACAGAGCAGAGAGTCTATTCCAGGAAGACGGGGCTTCCTCTGATGGTGTACTGAATCTCTACCGTGTTTTAAGAGGTGATTTTCAATGTAAATTTAGGCATGGAGTAATTCCCCTGGTGTACATCTGATCTATACCATATGGCAGAGTTCCCAAATAGGTGGCCTGCGGGCCAAATTCAGCCCGTGTGTGATTTTGTTTGGCCCCCAAAGTCACCTGAGAACAAAACAACATGAGCTCAAAGTGATTTTAATTTAGGAAATCTGTTCCCAAGTATCCCCACACATAAGAAGAGTGGCATATGTGATCGTATATCCCAATGTAATCAAGGTTTGAAATTATTATATTTTTCTCAAATACTATATCTGTTTGAGATTCTGCAGTGTACAAATTATTTATAACTCTGTTCCGGCCCCCCAAAAAAAGAAAAAATAGACCCACTGCCGAATGTAACTGAGCACCCCTTCCATATGGAAAGCTCAACTACTAGGCCAAGCGTCTGCAGTCATATGACCATGGTAAGCCAATCACAAGTCTCTATATATATTTAACCACCAGTGCACTCAAAATGAAGTCATTCTTTGCAACAGTAGAGAGGGATACTATTGTCTACTTGCACATTCAAGATTAAGTAACTTTGTGTGTGTGTGTGTGTGTGTGTGTGTGTGTGTGTGTGTGTGTGTGTGTGTGTGTGTGTGTGTGTGTGTGTGTGTGTGTGTGTGTGTGTGTGTGTGTGTGTGTGTGTGTGCGCTTGCGTATATGCCACTGTAGGCTGGCACTTCTATACTTTTACCGACGTTGTGGCCAGTGTGTTGTAATTATAACTAGACAGCATCTTCCTGTGACTACACAATCCTAGCCTACATTCATCAGAGATCTAACCCAAGCAAATATGCTCTCAATTTGAACAAGAAGAAAGTTGTTTCCAACTTGTTTCCCTGTTTTATACTACGAACTGTGAGTGTGCACGTGCGTGTGCATGTGTGTATGCACTCGTGCATATGTGCGTGTGCGTGTTTGTAGGGAACAGGGAACTGTGAACAGGAGTTCCTGCATGATGCTCTTTGTTTTCTTGGCTGCTCTCTGGATGCTGTGCAGACGTCTTTGATTGGCTGGCTTCTCTTCCAGATGTTGGTGATGTCAGAGCGCTGTACAGTCCTGGTGTTTTCCCTGAGGTTTGATTTCCAGAAAGATACTGGGCACGTTCCAGGTTGACTACATTACAGTCGTGTTGTGGACACAACCACAGTGTCAGTGAGGATGGCTTTGAGATAATGGATAATGGGATTATTGTTACTGCACCTTGCATTACTCTGTCCCTGTACTGGTATGAATGAGACAGCAGGTGGCACTGTTGTCCCATTTTCCATTACTTCCATGATGCACTAAGATGCAGTTTCCTATATTCACCAGCAGAGATCGCTACAAACGTATTTCCCACATTGTCCTCACATGCTCCCTTGACAGCAGTGCTGAATGGACAGCAGACAGGGCAGGCTGTTCAGGCTGTGCAGCGATCCCTAAGGATCCAGATATGACACTTCATTAATTGATTTATTATGTATTTTGGGGCTGTTTGAGTCACACAGTCAGTGTTATTCCGACTGAGGCCCAAACCAGCCAACAGAGCTTTAGCCTCTGCTGACCTCCATTAACATCATTTTATTAATTGAGGCACAGCATTTTTCATTTCCACCATTATTGACCTCGCCTTCCTGTTCCTTTTCCTGTTGGTCTGTTAGATTAGGAGGAAGAAAGAGGTTTGTGTGTTGTGCGTGTGTGAGAAAGTGTTAATGATAAAGGTTGGCAGTTTGGGTGTGGAGAGACAGTCCATGGCAAGATAAGGGCAGTGCCATGAAGGAATGTGGTTATACAAGGTCAGTGGAGATTTCACTCCTTACCAGAACCAGCATCTCAGCCTATGTTGTGTTCAGCAAAAAATGGCACTATTTCCTTCAGAAACCCTTTCATCATAATTATTAAATATACTGAACAAAAATATTAACACAACATGCAACAATTTCAAAGATTTTACTGAGTTACAGTTCATATAAGGAAATCAGTCGATTTAAATCAATGAATTAGACCCTGGTTGGGCCTGGGAAGGCACAGGCCCACCCACTTGGGAGCCAGGCCCAGCCAATCAGACTGAGTTTTATTACAGACAGAAATACTCTTCAGTTTCATCAGCTGTCCGGATGGCTGGTCTCAGACGATATTCCAAATGCCTGTATCGCAGAATAATATATCTATTTTTTTTCTCGTTTTTATGAGCATTTATGTCTGCTTGCTCTCATGTTGTTCTTTTGGTCTCGTCTCATTCGCTCCTTCTGTGCTGTCCCATTTACACCGTTGATTTGTATAATGACGAGATGCTCATGTCTAAGCCCTAACAATGGGAGTCGTTGTCCCAAAGGCGAGAAGGCAGGCGACAAGCTTAGGTTCAAAATAAGCGCATAGAAACGTATTGGGCTGATTTGGGCGAGAGTGAAACCTCTTGCTTCGCCTCTTTCTCCCAAGCCCCTCTCCCTACCACTCACAACAACAAAGATGAGAGATCCCTTCTTCCTGATATTATTTTACTGTATTAGAGGAGAAGTTAACCTTTCGGACCATACCCTGTTTATGTTTCAACTCCTAACATTTTGAGAAGAGCAGACACTACTAAAAAGGATGTACCAGTGAACATTCATTCTGACAGATGAATGCTCAGTTGGTCGTGCGCACATTACGGTACCACGTATCGCTAGCAGCATTTTAGTCAAATAAAGTTTACTATACTTGCTGTTTAGTCTGTGTTTTATAAATGTGCAATACTCATAAAACAATTATATAAGGAATTGGCAACTCGTTCTCATTCTGAGATATAAGGTAGGCCACTTGATTTCAACATCTGGACAAAGTGGACAGGCTAGCATGCTGTTCAAACAGTTGGAGACAGACAGAAGGTTGGTGTTTATAACAACTGTTTTGCCTTGTTAGCGGAATTCAGAGCTTGTGAAATTATACCTAGATCCAAGTTGGCTGAACTCGAAATATAAATACTAGCCGGCTACTCACTGGCACGTGGGCTTGTCCTTGAGATATTGTTTATGAGGCAGGTGTTCATTTTCTATAATATTAGGGAATGTACATTATGCTTGGTTCTGGTTAAATTTGTAACAAAAAGGGCATTTTTATAGACAGACCTGAAAGCCAGATCAGTGATTATTGCAAAACATAATTCAATTATTAGTGTGTCTTACGTTTGTGTAAGGCATATATTCAGCCTAGGTATAATTTCAAAAGCTCTGAATTCATTAGATTATTGCTGACTGTTTTAAATGCTTTGTATTTGACCTTTAATTGTACATCAATGCTTATTTAGAGTTTTTATACAGTACCAGTCAAAAGTTTGGACACACCTACTCATTCAAGGGTTTTTCTTTATTTTTACTATTTTCTACATTGTAGAATAATAGTGAAGACATCAAACTATGAAATAACATATATGGAATCATGTAGTGACCAAAAAAGTGTTAAACAAATCAAAATATATTTTATATTCTTCAAAGTAGCCACCCTTTGCTTTGATGACAGCTTTGTTAAACAAAATATATTTTAGATTTTACATACTTCAAAGTAGCCACACTTTATTTAATAAAGAATAAATAAAGATAACATTTGCCTTGATGACAGCTTTGCACACTCTTGGCATTCTCTCAACCAGCTTCACCTGGCATGCTTTTCCAACAGTCTTGAAGAAGTTCCCACATATGCTGAGCACTTGTTGGCTGCTTTTCCTTCACTCTGCTGTCCAACTCATCCCAAACCATCTCAATTGGGCTGAGGTCAGGTGATTGTGGAGGTCAGGTCATCTGATGCAGCACTCCATCACTCTCCTTCTTGGCCAAATAGCCCTTGCCTGTCATGAAGGCAAAGGGTGGCTACTTTGAAGAATCTCAAATCAAACTTTTTTGGTTACTATATGATTCCATATGTGTTATTTCATAGTTTTGATGTCTTCACTATTATTCTACAATTTTTGCTGAGGTACTCGAAAATTGAAGCCCCTTGGGTGCTGCCATAGAGTTACATTAGAAGTGCCCATCCAAGAAGGCTCAAGGTAGTTGGCCACAGATAAAATTTAGTCAAATCATGTTATATCTACCGTAGCTTTGATTGGACTGATCATGTCAACATCATACCTTCAAAATCTTAGCTAGCAGTCATCATCATGATTCAAGTCGAAAATCTACTGGCAAATCCTTTTCAATCCTTGTCATATGAAGAGAAATTATGGATAAAATGTATCGGTGCTCATCGGCCATAAACATTACACAACAAGTTGGAAATTGCAAATTCAACAATGAGTGGTTTGGAAGGAATCAGTGGCTAACTGCAAGCATTGCAAAGCAATTACTAGCCTGCTATTCAGTGGAGTGGGCGTGTGGTCCCAAGTCTGGGTTTAAGGGTCTCTTTTCCAAGCTTAAAAAAATAAACATTCAACATTGGCCATGCTGTCAATCCAGCATGACTTCTGCCGCGTTCAGAACAACTGGAAACTCGGAAATCTCAGACTTCAGGGAGTTCAAGACAACTAGAAAATAAGTTTTGAACGGTCATCCAACTCGGAATTCCAAGTCGAGAACTCAGGCCTCTTTCTAGAGCTCCGACCTTAAAGATGACTGACGTCATGATTCGGCCTTCTTTTTTTCAGAGTTCCCAGTTGTCCTGAAAGCACCATAAAGTGAGCACAGCTGTGCCACCTTCCTGTTCAAGTGAGCAC
Organism: Salmo trutta; assembly: GCF_901001165.1. Lineage (NCBI taxonomy): Eukaryota > Metazoa > Chordata > Actinopteri > Salmoniformes > Salmonidae > Salmo > Salmo trutta. The sequence goes on from NC_042989.1 coordinate 5,275,486, forward strand.
AACACAAGGTGAGTACAAAAATGTATTGTATGCTGCCACATAAATGATGTAATATGCCAGGGAGATATGTACACTGTAGCTAAGAAGTAAAACTAAGTGTATGTTGTGTAGTAAGCTGTTAGTAGCCTGTGCTGAACAGATAGTTATATTGACTACGTCTGTCCTAGCTCGCTCATTAACGTCTTAATCGGAATTACGGATTGCCTCTTATCCGCTCGTCATTCCCTTATGCCATGGTTTGTACATCCAAGTGTCAGTAGAAACCACATTTGTTTAAGCAAGTCAGGCATATCAGCTGTTTTTTTAAAGGCAGTAAATTAGGCCGAATGAACTGTTTTGCTGCCATACAAGGCTCTGCTGATAGCCAGGTGTACCAGTGGTAAGGTGTTGGGACTCTGCTGTTGGGACAGCTTTATTAAGGCCCTAACAGTTTGTGGGCACCGTTTGTGGGCTCCGTTTGTCACCGTTATAGTGCAATTCATGTATTGTTCAGTGTTGTGTTGTGTAGTGTAGTGGCTTTGCTGGCATGCATACATTTTTTGGGGAGAGTTTGCCCCACAAAGATTTGCATGCTAAAATCGCCACTGTGTACAATGACAAAAATATGACTAAAACATTGACAACTTCGTCATGAAACATAAGGAAACAAATACTGTACAGTTCTTGCATTCACTCACAAAGAAGGATAAAACATGTTATAAAACCGGAGATTCTCTGCACAGCCATAGGTAGCGAGCTGAACTTGGGAGTGTCACGTCCTGACCAGTAGAGGGTGCAGTTGGGTCAGGACGTGGCAGCAGAGTCTGTTTATTTTATTGTTTCATTAATTTTGGCCGTGTGACTTCCAATCAGGCACAGCTGTAGAGGGTTGTGGCTGATTGGGAGTCACACATAAGTTGCCTACTTTGCCTTGTGGGTTTGTGGGTAATTGTTCATGTCATTGTGCTTGTGTGTTGGCTGTCAACTGTGTTGGCTGTCAACTGTGTTGGCTGTCAACTGTGTTGGCTGTCAACTGTGTTGGCTGTCAACTGTGTTGGCTGTCAACTGTGTTGGCTGTCAACTGTGTTGGCTGTCAGTTTTTGTTGTTTTGTAAATTGCATAGTGTTCGTTTAATTAAATATGACGAACCCTAACTCCGCCGCGTTTTGGTCCACTTCTTCCTCAGACAGCCGTTACAGAATTACCCACCACCAAACCAGGACCAAGCGGCGGAAGAGAAAAAAGGAGGAATGGACATGGGAGGACGTCCTGGATGGCAAGGGAGCCTACACCTGGGAAGAGATCCTGGCCGGAAGGGATCGCCTCCCATGGGAACAGGTGGAGGCACTCAGGAGAGCGGAGGCAGCTGGACAGAGGAACCACCGGGAACGTTTCCGAGGTACACGACTAGCGTTCAAACCCGAGAGGCAGCCCCAAGATTTTTTTTGGGGGGGCACACGGGTAGTTTGGCCAGGCCAGGGAAGAGCCGTAAGCCAGCTACCCGTGGCTACAGGGAGGTGCGTATGAGGTGGAGGGCGCCATGTTACGCTGTGGTACGCACCATCTCGCCTATACGGACGGACAGCCCAGTTCGCCCAGTACCAGCGCCCCGCAGGTGCCAGGGCAAGGGGAGCATCGAGCCGGAAGGGGTGATGCCAACCCTGCACTCAAGACCGCCAGTGCGCCCTTTCGGGTCCGGTGTTTCCCGCTAGACGCACTAGCATGGAGGTGAACTGCCGGAGTGGCCAGACGGCCCTGAACTGCCGGAGTGGCCAGACGGCCCTGAACTACCGGAGCGGCCAGACGGCCCTGAACTGCCGGAGCGGCCAGACGGCCCTGAACTGCCGGAGCGGCCAGACGGCCCTGAACTGCCGGAGCGGCCAGACGGCCCTGAACTGTCCCGAGCGGCCAGACTGTCCCGAGCGGCCAGACTGCCCAGACTGTCCCGAGCGGCCAGACTGCCCAGACTGTCCCGAGAGGCCAGACTGCCCAGACTGTCCCGAGCGGCCAGACTGCCCAGACTGTCCCGAGCTGCTAGACTGCCCAGACTGTCCCGAGCTGCCAGACTGCCCAGACTGTCCCAAGCTGCCAGACTGTCCCGAGCTGCCAGACTGCCCAGAGCTGCCAGACTGCCCAGACTGCCCCGAGCTGCCAGACTGCCCAGACTGTCCCGAGCTGCCAGACTGCCCCGAACTGCCAGAGTGGCCCGACTGCCCGGAACGTCCAGAACCGGAGCCACCTCCTGATATAGGTGGGTTGGGGAGGGGGGGTGTAGCACAGTGCTGTCGGTGACGGCAGCCACCCTCCCTTCCCTCCCTTATTGTTAGGTGTTTATTTTTGTTGGGGATTTTCTGTGTTTTGTGTAGGTGCATTTCGGGGTATGCACCTTTGAGGGGGGGGTACTGTCACGTCCTGACCAGTAGAGGGTGCAGTTGGGTCAGGACGTGGCAGCAGAGTCTGTTTTTTTTATTGTTTCATTAATTTTGGCCGTGTGACTTCCAATCAGGCACAGCTGTAGAGGGTTGTGGCTGATTGGGAGTCACACATAAGTTGCCTACTTTGCCTTGTGGGTTTGTGGGTAATTGTTCATGTCATTGTGCTTGTACCTGACAGGACTGTGTTGGCTGTCAGTTTTTGTTGTTTTGTAAATTGCATAGTGTTCGTTTAATTAAATATGACGAACCCTAACTCCGCCGCGTTTTGGTCCACTTCTTCCTCAGACAGCCGTTACAGGGAGTTAGGCTAATTAACACTGTGAGCTGGTGCTGCTAGCTGTGATGTCGTGAGTCACTCTTAAAGGGACAGGCTTTCTTACAGGTGAATAAAACGGAAATAAATATAGGACTGTTGTTTCCGATCAATGAAAATGTTGTAATTAACCCAGAAAATCTGGAGGGTCTCCGACTGATTATAGACCCATAACTTTTAATAAATTGTGACAATAAAATAATAACAAAGCTTATAATCAATAGAATGGCAAACATCTTACCAGACTTGATACACATAAAACAAACAGGGTTTATAAAAATTACACACTTACTAGCAAATACAAGAACATGTTTCAGTTTAATATAACACGCAACATAACAAGATATAGATTTATCAATAATGGCTGTTGATGCTGAAAACGCTTATAACTGTCTTGAATGGCCTTTTCCAGGGCCGGCTCCAGGCATAAGCAGGGTCTCAATTTACTGTTGAGAGTTAAAATAGTACAATACACAAGGTGCAAGTTTGAAATTTGGCTGTTCATCAACAATTTTTCTCTTGTTATGTCAGTAATCAAAAGTCACTCAGTTAGCAATGTCAGCCAACAATTTTTAGATTGGTAAGTTAGTCTAGTCAGCTATTTAAACTTGTAGTAATCATGGCCGAATACCGACCAGGTACTCAGGGAATGTGCCCAGGGGCCCTGACTTCCAGGGGTCCCCCATTGATTTTGTTAATCACTTTCACTCATATATCATTAACATGGCATAAGACATGGCAAAATGTGTAGAATTGCAAAAAATATGTTATAAAATTACAAGTTGTTCTCTCCACCCCTTGGCAAAATGTGTAGAGCTGCATAAAACTCACTTTAAAACTGCAAAAAAAATATATGTATTTTTTGGAACTCAGTCGGGGTCTCAACATACTGTTGAGAGAGAGATTAGTAGAATACACAATGTACAAGTTCGAAATTTGGCTGTGAATCAGCAATTTGGTTTTGTTATTTCAGTCACTCACAGTCACTCAATTAGCCCATGTCAGCACCCTGACCTCCAGGGCCCCCCATTGATATCACTCAGATATCATAGCATAAGACATGGCAAAATGTGTAGAATTGCTGGAAATTAACTTTAAAGTGTACATTTTTCTCTCCACCCTCAAGAAGGGGGGGCTTTTCTATTCAAAACTTTGGAAGCTTTCAACATTCCAACTGAAATAATACTATTAATACAAATATTATATAAATGTTCTAAAGTAAAATTATACACAAATAAGACATCTAATTAAATTGCTTTAGAAAAGGGCACAAGACTGGGATGTCCCCTCTCCCCTCTCCTGTTTGCACTGGCAATTGAACATCTTGAAGAAAGAATTAGACAGGACCCAAACGTAACAGGTATCAGTATTGGTAAACATGAATATAAACGAAACTTATTTGCAGACGATCTCCTGATGTACTTGGCCAATACTGAAATCTCAATGTCCCCTTTGCTAAAAATATTTTCAGAATACTCTAAAATCTCAGGATGTAAAATGTATGTGGATAATGGTAATAGGAAAAAGAAAAACAATAACTCACAATCTACAGCAATCCTTTTAAGTGGACCACAAAAATATTAAATACATATGTTGCTTAATAAGTGACAACAAACAACAAATATATAAAGATAACTTTATTCCATTACTCAACAATGTGAAAGCAGATCTAATTAAATTGAACAATCTTCCCATAAATCTTACAGGTACTGTAGAATAAACCATTCAGAATGGTGTGGCTCCCAAAGTTTTTATATTTATTTTCGGTAATACCAATTACCCCACCAAAGATATTCTTTAAAAAAAGTATACTCGGTCATAACAGACTTTATATGGACAAATGACATTCATAGAATAAAAAGGAAAGTTTATCCATCTTCCTAAGTATGAGGGTTTTAACCTTCCAAACTTTTAAAATGTATCAAATCGCTACCCAAGGCTTTTACTTGCAACATATAGTTAAATGCACTAAAGAGGGACAATGGATACATATTGAAGATGCACATGTTCATCCCCAGAATCTTTGTACGTGTGTAATTTAAAAGGATAAAGCTAAGAACATTGACTTCATAGTTAGGAACACTATAACAATATGGAAGAAAATGAAACATATTCTACAAGAACCAATATCACTCCCAAAAAACACATTCTTATGGCTCAATCCTTAGATAGTGTTTCAGAATTCACAGATAAATTGGTCCACATGGAAAATTAAAGGCATGGCTTGGTAAAACAGAAATACATTCCCATTACAGCTTTTAAAAGCAATTTTGGATTGACCAATGTAGATATATTCAAATACATGCAACTTAAGTTTTATGTCACAACATTTCGTTTTGAAATCTTTTGGACTTCAGAGCAATCTTGAGGGAATCCTATTTGAGTCAGAAAAGGATATTCATATGATAGGTAAGATATGCAGAACCTTGCAGAGAGCCTATCCAACTGACAATCTCTTAGAAAAAAAATCTAAACTATTGGAACCCAGATTTAAAAATAACTGATGTTGGCACAAGATGGAAGGAATGTTGAAACATAACTAATGAGATTACAGTTAACGGAAATGTAGTTCTTAATCCAGAATAAATGAATGTTTTAGAATTTATTATTCAAGATACAAAAAACATACATTCTACAGCACAATGGCAGAGTCATAGCTGACATGTTAAACGAATAATGACTCAATAATCCATGCCTTCTGGGAATGTTATAAAGTCAAAAAGTTTGTGGGTTGTAGTCTAATTAAGCAATAAGGCCTGAGGGGGTGTGGTATATGGCCAATATACCACGGCTAAGGGCTGCTCTTACGCACAACACAACGAGGAGTTTCTGGATACAGCCCTTAGCCGTGGTATATTGGCAATATACCACAAACCCCCAATGTGCCTTATTGCTATAATAAACTGGTTACCAACGTAATTAGAGCAGTAAAAATAAATGTTGTCATACCCATGGTATACAGTCTGATATACCATGGCTTTCAGCAAATCAGCATTCAGGGGTCGTCCAACCCAAGTTTATAATGCCTCTTTGTGAGTGTGTGTCAAATGCACCTCCATTTTCTTCTCCTGATCAGACAGTTGAAGCCAAGGTCTCCATCTGCCCCTCCCTGCAGGGGAATCCACTCACCCTCCATAGCACAGGAGGAACACTGTATGCCAAGAATACCAGGAAGGAGCCAACCAATACCCGGATACGTTCAGTTGGAGAGAAAGCTGTTACAAATGTCCTCCAAGTGCTGTTAAATCTTCACAGAGAAACCCTGACAGTTGGTGGAGGGATGATGGCATGTGTGGTGTATGCTGAAAACCACAAAGCGGAGACCATGAAAATGGTATCAATGCAATGGCAAAGATATCAATGGAATATGGAATGGCAACTGGCTTTAGAGACTCCCAATTCAGAATTGATCTTATTCCGAATTCCATGTCTGTCTTTTTATTGGCTACCACCACACTACCAGCCTTCCAAAGCTGTGATACTTCAAAGTCTGCCAGTTAGCTGCTACTTCTATGTCATCTGGTTACACAGTACACACCCACACACGTTTCAATATTTGACAACCATTTTCTTTAGCTGGCCTCCTCCTAGTTCTGATGCATTGCTAAATGGTATAGTCAGTGTCACAGAGTGTACTGTACTGTGTGCCCAGACTGCCTACAGACTGCCTACAGATGTAATGTGGAAATAGTGAGTTCTGTAAATGGAGAAAGAAAGGGGATGGTGGAAACTTCCATGTGGTTGTTTAACCTACTTTAGTTAAGTGCACTGATTGTATGTCGTTCGGATAAGAGTGTCTGATAACTCAAATATAAATGGTGAGGAGTCAAGAGGATCAGGTGTACCTGATGGTGAGGCTGAGGCAGCACGAGGGCTGCCTGTCACAGACATCCACACCTCATGCCCTGTTCTCCAATAGGAAACAGCAGGAAAACTCAAGGGATGTCCTCTTGTAAAGGGCCCTTCCAGGATCTAACTAACAACAGGATGGGACCTGTGTGTACCTCAGAGAGACAAGAAGGCTTTGTTTTCCAGTTCCGTCTAGTGCCCAATGCTGAAAGGGTTTATTTATGCGACACAGAGCAGAACACTGTGTGCGCTAACTAAGTTTCCTTGCTTGCGTCAAGTGGAACAAAACTGTGAAAATAAAATGCTGCTGGCTGAGACCAAGTGTACTGACTAGGCTCTGTTAGAAGTTTAAAAGGGCCCCTTGCCTTGCTATGATGTAGAAACACAGACTAGTCTTTGTTAAACACTGGCTTTCAGGAAACTTTCCAGTGGGTTTTTATCCTTTTTATTAGAAAAAAAATTGGATTGCCATGGAAGGGCCATGTGGGCAAGACCTCCTCGCTGAAGCAGAGCAGATATCGTTCCCGATTTAGCCAGGGAGTTCCTAGCAGAAAAAGATGGCAGACAGAATATGTCAAACAGGAGACAATGAACTACCAGTGAGGGAAAAAAGTATTTGATCCCCTTCTGATTTTGTACGTTTGCCCACTGACAAAGAAATGATCAGTCTATAATTTTAATGGTAGGTTTATTTGAACAGTGAGAGACAGAATAACAACAAAAAAATCCAGAAAAACACATGTCAAAAATGTTATAAATTGATTTGCATTTTAATGAGGGAAATAAGTATTTGACCCCCTCTCAATCAAAAATATATCTGGCTCCCAGGTGTCTTTTATACAGGTAACGAGCTGAGATTAGGAACACACTCTTAAAGGGAGCGCTCCTAATCTCAGTTTGTTACCTGTATAAAAGACACATGTCCATAGAAGCAATCAATCAATCAGATTCCAAACTCTCCACCATGGCCAAGACCAAAGAGCTCTCCAAGGATGTCAGGGACAAGATTGTAGACCTACACAAGGCTGGAATGGGCTACAAGACCATCGCCAAGCAGCTTGGTGAGAAGGTGGCAACAGTTGGTGCGATTATTCTCAAATGGAAGAAACACAAAAGAACGGACAATCTCCCTCGGCCTGGGGCTCAATGCAAAATCTCACCTCGTGGAGTTGCAATGATCATGAGAGCGGTGAGGAATCAGCCCAGAACTACACGGGAGGATCTTGTCAATGATCTCAAGGCAGCTGGGACCATAGTCACCAAGAAAACAATTGGTAACACACTACTCCGTGAAGGACTGAAATCCTGCAGCGCCCGCAATATCCGCCTGCTCAAGAAAGCACATATAGATGCCCGTCTGAAGTTTGGCAATGAACATCTGAATGATTCAGAGGACAACTGAGTGAAAGTGTTGTGGTCAGATGAGACCAAAATGGAGCTCTTTGGCATCAACTCAACTCGCCGTGTTTAGAGGAGGAGGAATGCTGCCTATGACCCCAAGAACACCATCCCCACCGTCAAACATGGAGGTGGAAACATTATGCTTTGGGGGTGTTTTTCTGCTAAGGGGACAGGACAACTTCACCGCATCAAAGGGACGATGGACGGGGGCCATGTACCGTCAAATCTTGGGTGAGAACCTCCTTCCCTACAACCTCCTTCCCTCCAGGGCATTGAAAATGGGTCGTGGATGGGTATTCCAGCATGACAATGACCCAAAACACACGGCCAAGGCAACAAAGGAGTGGCTCAAGAAGAAGCACATTAAGGTCCTGGAGTGGCCTAGCCAGTCGCCAGACCTTAATCCCATAGAAAATCTGTGGAGGGAGCTGAAGGTTCGAGTTGCCAAACGTCAGCCTCGAAACCTTAATGACTTGGAGAAGATCTGCAAATAGGAGTGGGACAAAATCCCTCCTGAGATGTGTGCAAACCTGGTGGCCAACTACAAGAAACGTCTGACCTCTGTGATTGCCAACAAGGGTTTTGCCACCAAGTACTTAGTCGTGTTTTGCAGAGTGGTCAAATACTTATTTCCCTCATTAAAATGCAAATAATTTTATAACATTCTTGACATGTGTTTTTCTGGATTTTTTTGTTGTTATTCTGTCTCTCACTGTTCAAATAAACCTACCATTAAAATTATAGACTGATCATTTCTTTGTCAGTGGGCAAACGTACAAAATCAGCAGGGGATCAAATACTTTTGTCCCTCACTGTATTTTCTCTCCCTCTCTCCTTCTCTCCCACTCTACTCTTTCTCTCTCTCTCCTTCTCTCTCACACACACTCACACACGCAGCCATGTCAAACAGAGCAAAGACTGAGATCTGTTTTGTCAAAACCTTTTTTCAATTTGAATCCACAGTTGGTTTGATTTACGCAATCATTCTTGAACGATGTAAGAGCTTATTGCATAAAGATTGTCCTCAATACAAGTTGGTGCAGATTCAGTGAACTGCAGAGATATACAGTAAGGGTCCAACTCTGTAGTTCTCTGAATCTGCAGCACCTCGTATTGAGGATGCTCTTTATGGGATAAGCCCTTAGGCTACATCGTTCAATAATGATTTGTATAAGTGAGACGGACTGGGGTTAAAATATTGGGCTCCTTCCTCGCTAACACAAGTCTTGAAGTCTCAGACAAAGTTACTTACTCATCATCACACCAGCGTAGTTCACCCGAACCACCTCTGTTACATTAGCATGTTAAAGATGCACTCTGGGATCTTAAGCACAACAAATTCGTATTATACAGCCGCGTGGGCCTTGGTGGGCCGGGTCCCACCCACTGGGGAGCCAGGCCCACCCAATCAGATTGAGCAACAACAACAATAAATATGTACAGTACCAGTCAAAAGTTTGGACACACCTACTCATTCAAGGGTTTTTCTTTATTTGACTATTTTCTACATTGTAGATTAATAGTGAAGACATCAAAACTATGAAATAACACATATGGAATCATGTAGTAACCAAAAAAGTGTTAAACAAATCAAAATATATATTTTAGATTCTTCAAAGTAGCCACCTTTTGCCTTGATGACAGCTTTGCACACTCTTGGCACTCTCTCACCAGCTTCATGAGGTAGTCACCTGGAATGCTTTTCCAACAGTCTTGAAGGAGTTCCCAGATATGCTGAGCACTTGTTGGCTGCTTTTCCAACACTCTGCAGTCCAACTCATCCCAAACCATGTCAATTGGGTTGAGGTCGGGTGATTGTGGAGGCCAGGTCATCTGATGCAGCACTCATCACTCTCCTTCTTGGTCAAATAGCCCTTACACACCTGGAGGTATGTTTTGGGTCATTGTCCTGTGACAGTCCCACTAAGCGCAAACCAGATGGTATGGCGTGTCGCTGCAGAATGCTGTGCCTAGCCATGCTGGTTAAGTGTGCCTTGAATTCTAAATAAATCACTGACAGTGTCACCAGAAAAGCACCCCCACACCATAACACCTCCTACTCCATGCTTGACGGTGGGAACCACACATGCGGAGATCATCCGTTCACCTACTCTGTGTCTCACAAAGACACAGCCGTTGGAACCAAAAAACTCAAATTTGGACTCTTCTTATTGGTGTCCTTTAGTAGTGATTTCTTTGCAGAAATTTGAAGGCCGGATTCACGCAATCTCCTCTGAACAGTTGATGTTGAGATGTGTCTGTTAATTGAACTCTGTGAAGCGTTTATTTGGGCTGCAATCTGAGGTGCAGTTAATTGGCGAGTTCTGAGATTGTTAACTCTAATGAACTTCTCCTCTGCAGCAGAAGTAACTCTGGGTCTTCCTCATGAGAACCCGTTTCATCATAGCGCTTGATGCTTTTTGCGACTGCACTTGAAGAAACTTTCAAAGTTCTTGAAATGTTCTGGATTGACTGACCTTCATGTCTTAAAGTAATGATGGACTGTCATTTCTCTTTACTTATTTGAGCTGTTCTTGCAATAATATGGACTTGGTCTTTTACCAAATAGGGCTATCTTCTGTATACACCCCTACCTTGTCACAACACAACCGATTGGGTCAAATGCATTAAGAAGGAAAGAAATTCCACAAATTAACTTTTAACCTCTACGGGCTAGGGGGCAGCATTGAGGCAGCAGTGCCCATTTTTAACTGCCTCCTACACCTACCCAGTAACTAGAATATGCATATACTTATTATATATGGATAGAAAACACCCTAAAGTTTCTAAAACTGTTTGAATGGTGTCTGTGAGTATAACAGAACTCATTTGGCAGGCAAAACCCTGAGACAGATTCTGACAGGAAGTGGATACCTGATGTGTTGAATTGACTTTGAGCCTATGCCATTGAAAAACAAAGGGGCTGAGGAATATTTTGGCACTTCCTATTGCTTCCACAAGATGTCACCAGCCTTTACAAAGTGTTTTGAGTCTTCTACAGTGAGATCTGACCGAATAAGAGCCATGGAACGTGATGGCCCATTATACACCTGGCGCGCGAGTTGATGGTGGGTACTCTCATTCCGAAACGTTTTAAAAGAGAACCCAATGGTCCACCTTGAATTTTATTCATGTTCTGGTTAAAAAAGGCCCTAATGATTTATGCGATACAACGTTTGACATGTTTGAACGAACGTAAATATATTTTTTCCGTTCGTAATGTGAAGTGAAGTCCGGCTGGCTTAGATCATGTGCTAACAACACGGAGGTTTTGGGACATAAATGATGAGGTTTTTTGAACAAAACTACATTCGTTATGGACCTGGGATTCTTTGGAAGTGACATCTGATGAAGAGAATCAAAGGTAATGGATTATTTACATAGTATTTTCGATTTTAGATCTCTCCAACATGGCGGTTAGTCTGTATCGCAATGCGTATTTTTCTGGGCGCAGTGCTCAGATTATTGCAAAGTGTGATTTCCCAGTAAGGTTAATTTTAAATCTGGCAAGTCCATTGCGTTCAAGAGATGTAAATCTATAATTCTTTGAATGACAATATAATATTTTACCAATGTTTTCTAATATTAATTAATTATTTTGTTGTGATGACTTGACTGCCGGTATTGGAGGGAAACGATTTCCTGAACATCAACGCCATAGTAAAACACTGTTTTTAGATATAAATATGAACTTGATAGAACTAAAAATGCATGCATTGTCTAACAATGTCCTAGGAGTGTCATCTGATGGAGATTGTAAAAGGTTAGTGCATAATTTTAGCTGATTTTATGGTTTTGGTGACGCCTGTCTTTGAATTGACAATACACTACACACAGCTATTGTCAATGTACTCTCCTAACATAACCTAACTTTATGCTTTCGCCGTAAAACCTTTTTGAAATCGGAAAACGTGGTTAGATTAAGGAGATGTTTATCTTTCAAAGGGTGCCAGATAGTTGTATGTTTGAAAAACTTGAATTTTGACATTTATTTGGTTTCAAATTTGCCGCTCTTGAAATGCACCTGCTGTTGATAGGGTGCGCCACAGGTGGCACGCTAACGTCCCACATAGCCCAAAGAAGTTTTAAGAAGGCACACCTGTTAATTGAAATGCATTCCAGGTGACTACGTCATGAAGCTGGTTGAGAGAATGCCAAGAATGTGCAAAGCTGTCGTCAAGACTAAGGGTGGCTACTTTGAAGAAAATATATATTTAGATTTGTTTAACACTTTTTTGGTTACTACATGATTCCATGTGTGTTATTTCATAGTTTTGATGTCTTCACTATTATTCTACAATGTAGAAAATAGTACAAATAAAGAACAACCCTTGAATGAGTAGGTGTGTCCAAACTTTTGACTGGTATTGTATATATTTTTTATGCTCTCTACTTGTCAGTGTTCCAAATGGGACATTATTTGTGTTTTTACCTAAACATGCAAACACCATCAGATAGAATTCATAGCAATCAGTGCACTGGAATGACATTCAGATGAACTGGAATGGCATTCACTCTCATGGGATAGGTGGCCAAAAATAACTAACTGAAAGCCACACCCCCAATAAGCCACAAATATGACCGCATTGAGGCATATGTCACTGTGATTCTATGGCTATATGCACCATGCCTCTGCTTCATTTGTTCATTTAGCTCATAAATTATTATCCAGTGCCTTTATCACAGTCAACACACCTATGTTTTAGCTTGAATTAGATTAAAAAATGTATCATTTTCCCTCAGCCTCCTGGCAAAATATGTAGAATAGCATGAGATTAGCTATAAAACTGCACATTTTAAGCTTTGTCCCATGGCAAAATGTGTATAATTGCAGGAAGTTAGCTGTTTTTTTTGTCCAATCCACATTTCTGCAGGCCCAGCCACCAACTAATTTATGACTACACTACTGGTATCATATTGCACAAATTGGATTTGTAACATATCATATGAAATAGATCATGTAGTACACAATTGGATGAAGTAGTACACTGGCTCGTGAGCACCGTTTTCAAAATTAGTGGCTAAAATTGTACAACTGTTCGAGAGTGCATCTTTAATTAAAGGCTTCCCGCATACAAACTAGGGGTGGATGAAATGTGTTAGTCAGCTGAGCTTAAGCCTAGGCACTAGTTTGGGGCTCTAACACAAGTCTTTAGGTCCACCGTTACATAAGCATAATAATAGCTTCCCACATGCAAACTAGGGGAGTGGACAGAAGGACATGATGATGAATGAGCCGTCTGATAGGTTGGCAGTGGTGAGGGAGCCCTCTGCTGAAGGGTGCAGTGTAAAAGAACACATCACATAAAAGAAGGGCACACACAGCAGAATAACGACTGACAATTTCACTGGCTCAGCCATACCCCATTACAACGATGGATCACTGATCAATTACCAATCAGTTACACAAAAGACAGCAAAAACACTGAACACAGCTTAGTCTTTCATTCCTTTCATTAATCAAAACATCAGCAGTTTTTAATTGTTGATTTCAAACACACAAAGACACAGTATGTCTACGACATGCTTTTTCCTGCGTGCATTTACAGTGTAACGCCTTCATACTGTGTAATGTTCAAATGCTGAACTTCTGAGCTGGCCATTCCAGTAAGGGTAATAGTATGTTATTATGTAATAGCATAATAATATTATGTAATAGTATATACTGTGGGAGATGGAGGGTAGGGATCATACAGAACTATATGGTGGAAATAGACATGTCAAACCTCAAAAGCTTCTACTCCTACTGCTGTTTCAATCCACTATTCCTTCCTTCCCTCCACTATGTGAATTTTCATCTATGCCACTCCCCTGTAGAAGCAACCCTGGAAACAAACATCCAAACAACCCAAAGCAATATGTTTCTCCCCTTCGTAAACAAACACAGAGCTGAAAAATAAATTACAGATTTGAATAAATACTTTGTCTATAAATATATGTTTTAGATCAGAGAGGGGTTGGGGTTAGAGGGTTAGAGCACTGGGAGTGAGAGCTAGGGGGAACTCCCTAGAGAGAGCCATAAGGATGTGCATCGCTGAGTGAAACAATATCCCCTTTAACAGTGAAAATGACATTCAGTGGAATCTGAGACGGGGCACATAGGCAGCCCCAGCCAGAGGGCATGTAGTCTGAGCCTGGGTAGAGGGGAGGGTAGTCTGCGGCTGAGGCAAGGGTATGAGTTTGGGCTTTGTCTAACAGTTTTTTTCCACTACTTGGAAGAGTCCTTCAGATGACGAGATACAGAGAGAAGAGGTTAGATAAAGCTCAATCCCCCTCCCCTTGTTCTTATCCATTAAAACAGATACATGCCCACTCACTCTCACTTAGGACATTCAACCCTTGATACGACTTTAGTGTTCGAGAATAGTAGTCATAGACCTATCTGTCTGTCTGTCTGTTGGTACTCTCCCTGTCTGCTTAGGCCTACTGACTGACTCCTCTCCAACAGAGAATGTTCCAACAATGTTCCAACAGAGAATTCACTCTGTTAGAGTTAAATTAACACCCAGTAGTGTAAAATAACCCCAGTGTTGGTGTTAATAACCAGAGTTATTGTTTTACACTGTGGAGAGTAAAACAGTCCCATCAAAACTACACCCATCAGTACCATATTTCCCAGCATGCTATGCATGTACATTGATTGATTGATTATCTTATTCTACACAAAGATAATAAATAACATTTTTCAAGATAAATAACATACATTTTTCTAAACAAATCCAATCAGTTAGTTACATTTACTACACGCGTCACTGAAATGGTTGTTCCAGTTTAAATGGTTGAGGTAGTCTCCTTTATCTGTATTCCTGACCCTGGTAGTCATTCTGAATGTAGGTTGTGGTTGAATAAAAACTCTGTCTGAATTAGACATCACTTTTCCAGCCAGCTTAATGTGACTTGCAGGCCTGATGATGCCTGTAATTTGTAAACCAGGATTTTCCTAACACCATTCTGTTAGCGGAAAAGTAGGCCATCAACGCAAGGCCTTATGATATATGTGATGTATTGTCATCAAGTCAAATTTGTAATGATAACATTCACCTAGGTAATAATTTGATGAAAGCCACAGGCTTTTAAAAGGCAAGAATTCAACAACTATCTCTCTGTAAGGTAAATGGTAAATGCAAGTCTGAAAATCACAATGTACCGTTAGATATGTATGAGGAATATACAGTAATACGGCACATTTTCAATGCAATCAGCAACTGTAACATGATCTATTTGTGAATTCTACATGTCATATATAGGACTGCACAACGACCTCATGCTGGTGGCAGAGCAGCAGTATTCAGCCATCAGCAACAATAAGAAATTTGCAACATGGTCATAGCCTGATGGAATTGTTGGCTAAGAGATTTTTATTTATTTTATTTTTTATTTAACCTTTATTTACAAATTCTTATTTACAATGACTGCCTACCAAAAGGCAAAATGCCTTCTGTGGGGACAGGGGCCTGGGATTAAAATAAATAAATACAATATAAATATAGGACCAAACACACATCACAACAAGAGAGACACCACAACACTACATAAAGAGAGACCTAAGACAAAAACATAGCAAGGCAGCAACACATGACAACACAGCATGGTAGCAACACAACATAACAATAACATGGCAGCAACACAACATGGTAGCAGCACAAAACATGGTACAAACATTATTGGGCACAGACAACAGCACAAAGGGCAAGACGGTAGAGACAACAATACATCACACAAAGCAGCCACAACTGTCAGTAAGAGTGTCCATGATTGAGTCTTTGAATGAAGAGATTGAGATAAAACTGTCCAGTTTGAGTGTTTGTTGCAGCTCGTTCCAGCCGCTAGCTGCAGCGAACTGAAAAGAGGAGCCACCCAGGGATGTGTGTGCTTTGGGGACCTTTAACAGAATGTGACAGAGATTTGAAAAAAAATCAACTGACTATGAAACAATTCTACAAGGTGCCATTTGAGAGGAATAGTGACAGAGTGAAGGAGCTGCGGTACCAGTATATTGTACAGGAAGTTCTACTGTACTTCAATGATGCCTGTATATACTTCTTCAAATTGTAGATACCCATAAGAACAGAAAACATTTCTACTTTACTAAACTGTCTGATTCTAGAATAGGCTATGTAAAACTAACATTACATTTTGTTTCTGTGTTACTATATGGAGAATAATGGAGCTGGAAGGACATGAAATGATCCACATTCTTGTTTTTGTGGACGAGGCTGGGTTCAATCTGGCCAAAGGCAGGGGACGTGACCTCAATCTCATTGGACACTAAGCCACAATTGACACACCAGGCCAATGTTGGGGCAATATTACAATGTGTTCTGCCATTTATGCGAATGGTGTGAGAACACATATTCCACACCTTGGGCCCTATAACACCCAACTTCTCCTGGCCTTCCTAAATACACTCTACAGAGACCTAATACCAGAACATCGAAGAGGTTTACATAGACCAGATTTGCCAAATTATGTAATTGTGTGGGATAATGTAAGCTTCCACCGAACCAACATTGTTAGGGAATGGTTTGCTGCGTATGAAAGGATAACAATGGAGTTCCTTCCTCTATACTCCCCATTCCTGAATCCGAGGTGGAAAGTATATGACTATCGGGCACAAGATCAGATGTCTCTGTTAGATGCCATGAATGCAGCTTGTGAGGACATCACAGGCGATCATTGCAGGGGACGGTTGCGCCACGCAAGGAGATTTTTCCCCCGGTGCATCGCAAGGGAAAACATCCGATGTGATGTTGATGAAAATCTCTAGCCAGACTAACAAGAGCGACAGGATGTCCACCAAGAAGATGAGAACTTGTAGTGTTACGTACTGTGAGAAGGTACAATTTATAGTTTTTTACAGAACTACCACAGGTTTTTTTCACTGTTGCGGGGTTTGTTTGTTTTTTTTGGCATGGGTGTCATTTTGTGGCAAATTTTCTGTTCACTATATATGACTTTACATGTAAGAAATATGTAAAAATGGACAATGCAAATGTGAATTTTCTGTTTACATGTAACACATTGCTACAAACAATAAATGTACTGTATACATACAAATGTGCATATCATTTTTCTGTGTACTACAGTATTGTACAGTACTGACTTTTCCCAGTAAACTTTTCCCTACTGTTGAAATCGGTATCTAAAAAGCTCAGTGTGATACACAATAGCATTCAGCTAGACAAAACTGACCTTCTGGTATAGTACAGTAAACTGACCTTCTGGTATAGTACAGTAAGCAGTCAGTATCAACACAAAAGTAGAACAAAACTGAAATTTGGTGAAAAAACATCTAAAAATGTTGATCAGTAAGGCTCACACGATGATAAAACTTTTAATTTTGGTGGCATTGGCCAATTTACTGACACAATAACTAGGTTTTGAAGCATGAATTAAATGTTTCGGGGGAGTTACTACATTTTGCAGACATGCAATAGAGTGGTGATGTCCCATAAAACAGTTGTGACAATTGCACTTACAGTTTAGAGAATGTTAAGACTGTTTCAAAAAATTAACCAAAGTGATTGAGGAAAACTGTAACTGTGTTCCCCTCAATTTCCCTTCTTTCTTTCTCCAACCCTCTTCTCTCCTTTCTGCTGATCGTCCTGCGCCGAGCCAGATTCTGTACTGCAGCTGAATGAGCTGAACACAGACCTGGCTGCAACCACAGCAAAGTGAGGGAGGTGACTGACTAGTAATGAAGTCATGTCTTCTGTGACACACACACACACACACACAGTCACTTGCGACAGCCAGCCAGTGAGACAGACACTCAGCAGCGAGACAGCCTGATGGTTGGAATAAGGCGGCTTTTAAAAATAGTGAGCTCAGAGATAAAATGAACTAGTGGTACTAATATTCTGGGAAACTCACAGAGCTCTGGGAAATAGCTTCTGGAGAGATGTGTGTTTGTGTGTCCCGTTCTTGGGCTGGGACCTATGTGCACTGTGTGTGTGTGTGTGTTTCCCTCCTCTCCCTATAACATGTTTTTCAGTGTGGAGTTTACATTGAACCTTCAAAATGTCAAGGCACTGGTCATGAAATAAATGATTATATTATATTAGCCCACCATCTCTCTCCATGGCCATTCAATCAGCCAGATAACTGATTTCAAATGTCAACGTCTGCCATTATCATGCCAGCCCGTAGAAATCCCCACTCATCTTCAGTGAAAGAGCGCATTGTGGTTCAAACAAACACGGCCTACTCGCGGAGTTGGAAGAGAAAAAAAAAGGGAGGATAGGAGAAAGTGGTTGGTTGAGTCAGTGGCTGAGCGCTCCCGTCCCACTCCGTAGACATCACCGTGCTCTACCGACTCCCGCCGGATCCGTGACTGACCGCGCGCTGGACCAAAGAAGCGAGGCTCGAGAGGCGGGGTTTATGCAAATGAGGCGCAGTGAGGAGACGCTCGAGCTTCAGTGAGACAGGGACGAGGACTTTGTGAACACCACTTTCTTTCATCTTCCGTCGATAAAAAAATCATCGCAACATGGCTTCAAAGTGCCCCAAGTGTGACAAGACTGTGTATTTTGGTAAGTTACTTGATTTTCTAGTTTGTGTACGTGGTTAGTTGAGATTTATTCGCGAAATGACACCCGTGGGAAAGGATGCAAAGACTGCAACCTGCCACAGCTAGGCTAGCCACGTTATTATGTAGGACATGTCCTTACCCAAAATCACGACGTGTGTGTTTAGGCCTACAAGTTGGCACAGTTTGGCATTGTTTACAATAGCTAGCTAACGTTACTGTCATCATTACTAATTATCAAGGAGGACCAGCTTTTCTAAGCAGTAGTACGTCTCTGCTTTGTTGTAAAAAAAAAAAAAAACGAATAATAATGCTAGCTAATATATCAAGTAAGTTGACTGGATTTGTAAATGTACTATACTCCATAGATTAATTTCTAAATCCTACATGGTCCTTTAGTGTTCAGCCTGGCACGTTCCTGACAATCCTAAGGGTTACCCACGTTTAGAACAACAGTTTAGTGGACAAATCCTATGCAGTGTAAATACTGGAATGATATTAGAGAATTAGACTAGCTAACGTTAGTGCCTGAAGAACATCCATTCAATCTCACAATAGCAGCCAAAATATGGGACATTTGTATGTATGCATTAAAATTCTTTTTAAAAATCCTAAAATATTAGATGAATCGCTCAATTGACACAGAACTAGGACATAGCAGTAGTACATTTGTTGTGCTTGGGATATATACCTCTATGGCAGCTTCAGAGGTTTCCCGCTCAGTCAGTGTCCTTGCTCACTCAGTCAGTGCCAAGTGTGTGATAATGCCATATGCTGAAAATACTCAATATGAAGGGCGGCAGTGTAGCCTCATTTTGTGGTCAAGCTGTTTCAGATGTACCAAACCTGCTGTTCTGTCAACCATATGCCCAGTCTGGACCACAAAGATACCAAACAACTACTTTGGCAGTGTAGAACTGTGATTCACACACACACACACACAAACACAGAGATAAGTTTGTCATGATTAAATCAATCACCTGATCGCAGTGTGTGCGTGTGCTTGTGTTTTGCTGTCATCATGGAAAAAACACAATTATTCCTGGCTAGTTCTCATCCTATCTCTAACTAAATCACACATACACACACGCCATCTAGCACAGTGCTTGAAGTGGTCATGGGTTCCTAATCAATTAAGTGGAAGGGCCTGTTATATAATAACAGGCAGTGCACATGGCAGCTGCTCCTCATCCTATGGGCCAATAGGGCTGTGACTGTCATGGCATTTTGGATGACAGTAATTGGTCTACCAAATAACTGTGGTCATCGTAATTACCATTCGGATAACAAACCAAAACAATTTTAAAGAAAAAAAATATATATTTTAAAGACATTTTCTCTTCTCTTCCGCACCTGACTGTATGTGCTGCTGCTGCAGGGAGGCATTGCCTAGGCAAACAAAAGAATGGTTTGCTAAAACACCTTGCTTGAACAAAGTTTCATCACGTTGTAGAGTCCATGTTACCTCAGAAACGGACTCAACAGCACAAATGCCCAGGCGTCCCGTCTTCAGTCAGCTGTACGTTCCACACAACAACAAAAAACAACGTTTTTAAAAACAGTTATGACTGTTATTTTATTTTCATGGCGGTCTTCATCCAAAACCGTCGGTTATACGGTAATTGTGCCAGCCACACTCCCTCAAGTCAGACAACTAGAAGCATACAGGTGTAGGATCATCATTTGAGCCAGTTTGCTGGAAATGTTCATTATTATGTGAATTGTAATTAATGGTCATTTTTGTAGGGCTGATACATTTTTTGTAAGGGAAATGAAATTACAAACTTCTGAAGCCTTTTTTAAACCTCAAATGCACTGGAACAGTGGTCACCAACTGGTCGATCCCGATCGACTGGTCAATCTCCAAGGCATTCCTAGTCGATCGCCAAACATTTCTGTAAAAAAAACAACGATAAAGCCTTGCTTTCCTTTTTGTTTTGTTTTTGTCTCGTGCTGTTGGCTGTAGGTGCATCTGATTCAGCTGCCCTGTGCGCCGGATTGGCAAAGTTTTCCCATTTTGAATCATTTCATGTGTCTGAAGGTACAAACTCTGCCTTCCCGGCAGGCCCGGAGAGCAAATCAAGTGCACTATAGGCCTACCGGTGGCCAATCGGATGGCTCAGATTAACATGTCTGCAGTAGCGTGCCAGGCTTAAAAGAAAGATACAGCAAAGTTTATACTGTGATATTTCAAACCTTTTAAAACCCATGACTATAGTTTTTATTAGTGAGTTCATGTTTAAGTTCTTACTCAGCACTGTCAACACTTTTTATTCAACACTTTTATAGGCTATTAAAATGTGTTCTTCCAACACTGCAGCAGTAATGAATGAGTCGGAAAGTGTATCTATAGGCTTGCGTTGTTGTTATATTAGTGGCTTGGGTCTTTTAATATCGGGGAATATTTCACTCTCTCTGTTCATAGGAGTAACAACATGAATTTGTGCATGAGGCAGAAATAATGCGGTGCGACTCGAGTTTCGCTGGAAGACGGTGACCCTTTTTGGTCAGCGGAGGAAAGGGGGAACGGAGGGACGTTGAGAGACGGACCCTCAGTCTGCTGCTCTCTCCCTCCGCTGAGACTAACCATCAGATGCAGGCACCATCAGCCCAGTAAAATATTTAAATATATGCTCACTCAGCTGTGCCTCACAAGTAATACAACAACGGATATATTACCGGTGTGATCATATAGCCTAGCTCAAACTTTTACATATAAAAAAATAAATAATGCTCTGAACAACAATGCATTGGCAAGGCAATTCAAGCAAAGCCAATATGAGGTAGTAATATATTGGTCTTATTGCACAAACCTCATTGATACAGTACTGTTTTTAGGAGGTTAATGTGGCATAGGTCTAAATTTTTCTAAGTCATGTTAAAAAAATCTGAGCAGTACATATCGGCTTGCATTTTGACACAAAGTGATTTTGACTTAGAAAAGGTTGGTGACCAGTGCACTACAAGCTTTAAATGTCCTGCATTGCAGGAAAGTTCTTCTGCGAAAGTGTGATCAAATTAACATCCTACATCTGTACAGCAGGCAAATAAGATTTGAGATGATCACCAAATAATACATTAATACTGGCAATTTTCTAATCTTAGCAGTAATTTGATTGCTCCGCATTTATTTATAATTTTTTATGTAACACACAGACAGGGAAACAGACAGACACACACAATGCGAGCACACAGAGGAAGGGAAACAGCCTATTGAAGTTATTTTTACTGGGACTGCGTGTGGTGGGGTGAAGTGTTCACATCACAGTTGGGTGGAGTGCTGCCTCCTGCCTGGAGCATGCAGGTTTATCTGAAGTGCAGTATGGGGTGGTGCTGGGGTTATGTGAACAGCTGATGCTGGGGTTATGTGAACAGCTGATGCTGGGGTTATGTGAACAGCTGATGCTGGGGTTATGTGAACAGCTGATGCTGGGGTTATGTGAACAGCTGATGCTTGGGTTATGTGAACAGCTGATGCTGGGGCAATGTGAACAGCTGATGCTGGGGCTATGTGAACAGCTGATGCTGGGGCTATGTGAACAGTTGATGTTTTTTATTTATTTAACCTTTATTTAACTAGGCAAGTCAGTTAAGAACAAATTCTTATTTACAATGACGGCCTAGGAACAGTGGGTTAACTGCCTTGTTCAGGGGATTCGATCTAGCAACCTTTCAGTTACTGACCCAACACTCTAACCACTAGGCTACCTGCCACCCCATGTAGGGGATATGTGAACACAACAGTTGATTCTGGGGATACAGTATCTGTAACTGACAGCAGTCAGTGACTAGCCTCAGTGGTTTGCGTCAGAAGTCAGAATGGGAGAGTGGGTGAGTGAGTGAGTAACTAACTATAGCAGGGATGTGCAACGTGGATGGGGGTGGGGGCCACAACAAATCTGAACTCACCATGAGGGTCTGCAGTGGCTTGCGGGTCTGAGTACCCACATCCATACTCACACATGCAGTCAGCCGGCCCCCCACCTTGCGAGCAGAACATTTTAGTGGCCCCCTTTTTGACAGCGGAAAGAAGAGAGAATTTCATTCAATTCTACTCATTTTGCCATGGGACATAGAGAACATTTTGCAGTTTTAAATCAAGTTTGCTGCAATTCCACACATTTTGCCATGGGGCAGAGAGACATTATTTTTTTATATATCTAATTCCCTGCAATTCTGCTAAATTAGCCAAAGTGGGGAGAGAAATGTTGGCCCATGATTACTACAAGTTTAGAAAGCTGGCTAGACTAACTTACCTATTTAAAAACATTTATAAATTGCACCTTGTGTATTCTACTATTCTAACTCTCAACATTAAGTTAAGACCCCGACTGAATAACCCCACCCAAAACATTTTTGGATTGTTTTTATTTGGGAGCGGGGGCAGGGCAAAATTGATAGTCCGCGGGCCTACAAAAAGTAACAGTTTTACTGGGAATAGTTGACTGCTGTGGCTGGTTGGAACAGTCGGTGATGAGACTTGTGTGGTTTTGTCTGCATCATAAGTGATTATTGGAGATTATACAACGAGTTGGTCTAATCCTGAATGCTGATTGGTTAAAACTGCATTCCAGCCGGTGTCTATTCTACAAGTTACCACCGGCTGAATCTATGATGTTAAAATGCCTCTACTCTGTTCCATCTGACGGCGCAATCCACTGTCTCAATCCACTGTCTCATCAGCCCAGCCAGGCAAGTTATAAACTTGATCTCCACTTTAAAAATCATCTAGACATGATCTCAATTTTCTTTTAGACTAACATTTAGTTTTCAACAGCAGAGATTTTTATAAACCTTGCAATCTGTCTCTCCGACATTTGCAACATTGTTTCAGTATTCAAATTCGATCTCCAGCTGTCCCATAGTAATGAAAGTGTCCGGAGTCGGGACGAGACAGAAAGGAAGGCAGAATTTCTCAGCCAGTTGAAGTCATGAATCAGCTAGCATCATTTTTATGGATATATACAGTGCCTTCGGGAAGTATTCAGACCCCTTGACTTTTTCCACATTTTGTTACATTACAGCCTTATTCTAAGATTGATTAGCAATCTACACACAATAACCCATAAAGACAAAGCGAACAGGTTTTTAGAAAATGTATAAAAACAGAAATACCTTATTTACATAAGTATTCAGACCCTTTGCTATGAGACTTGAAATTGAGCTCAGGTGCATCCTGTTTCCTTTGATCCATCCTTGAGATGTTTCTACAACTTGTTTGGAGTCCACCTGTGGTAAACTCAATTGATTGGACATTATTTGGAAAGGCACACTCCTGTCTATATAAGGTCCCACAGTTGACAGTGCATGTCAGAGCAAAATTCAAGCAATGAGAGAGAAGGAATTGTCCATAGAGCTCCGAGAGGCACAGATTGTGTTGATGCAGGGATCTGGGGAAGGGTACCAATACATTTCTATAACATTGAAGGTCCCCAAGAACACAGTGGCCTCTGTCAGTCCTCTTACATCTACACGTTCCGCTAGCGGAACGATTGCTCCAATATCCAATGATGGGCGGGGCGCGAAATTCAAACTCCTCTAAATCCGAAAACTTACACTTTTCAAACATATGACTATTTTACAGCTATTTAAAGACAAGACTCTCCTTTATCTAACCAAACTGTCCGATTTCAAAAAGGCTTTACAGCGAAAGCAAAACATTAGATTATGTCAGCAGAGTACCCAGCCAGAAATAATCACACAGCCATTTTTCAAGCTAGCATATCATGTCACATAAACCCAAACCATATCTAAATGCAGCACTAACCTTTGATGATCTTCATCAGATGACACACCTAGGACATTGTGTTATACAATACATGCATGTCTGTTCAATCAAGTTCATATTTATATCAAAAAACAGCTTTTTACATTAGCATGTGACGTTCAGAACTAGCATTCCCACCGAACACTTCCGGTGATTTTACTAAATTACTCACGATAAACGTTCACAAAAAGCATAACAATTATTTTAAGAATTATAGATACAGAACTCCTCTATGCACTCGATATGTCCGATTTTAAAATAGCTTTTCGGATGAAGCACATTTTGCAATAATGTAAGTACATAGCCCGGCGTTACAGGGCTAGCTATTTAGACACCCTGCAAGTTTAGCCTTCACCAAAATCACATTTCCTATAAGAAAAATGTTCTTACCTTGCTTGTTCTTCATCAGAATACACTGCCAGGACTTCTACTTCAATAACAAATGTAGGTTTGGTCCCAAATAATCCATCGTTATATCCAAACAGCGACGTTTTGTTCGTGCGTTCTAGACACTATCCCAACGCTAAATCTCGGCCACGAGCATGACGCAAAATATGACAAAAAATTTCTAAATATTCCATTACCGTACTTCGAAGCATGTCAACCGCTGTTTAAAACCAATATTTATGCAATTTATCTCGTAGAGAAGCGATAATATTCCGACCGGGAATCTGCCTGTCTGTAAACTGAGGAAAAAACCGAAAGCCGGGGGCGGGGCGTGTCACGCGCCTAAGGCTTAGACCATTGAGTGACCACTTAGCTTTTGCCTTCCTGTGCTTCAGCCAGGGCTTTGAATTACGTCATTCCTGTTTTTCCCGGGCTATGAGACCTCATTGGAGACGTGTGAATTGTCACGTAAGAGCAGAGATCCTTTGTAAACGATAGAGATAATAAAGAAGGGCAAGAAATGTTCAGACAGGGTACTTCCTGAACAGAAGCATCTCAGGTTTTTGCCTGCCATAGGAGTTCTGTTATACTCACAGACACCATTCAAACAGTTTCAGAAACTTTGGAGTGTTTTCTCTCCAAAGCTAATAATTATATGCATATTCCAGTTTCTGGGCAGGACTAATAATCAGATTAAATCGGGTACGTTTTTTATCCAGCCGTGAAAATACTGCCCCCTAGCCATAACAGGTTAAATGGAAGAAGTTGGAAACCACCAAGACTCTTCCTAGAGCTGGCCACCCGGGCAAACAGCAATCGGGGCAGAAGGGCCTTGGTCAGGGAGGTGACCAACAACCCGATGGTCACTCTGACAGAGCTCTAGAGTTCCTCTGTGGAGATGGGAGAACCTTCCGGAAGGACAACCATCTCTGCAGCACTCCACCAATCAGGCCTTTATGGTAGAGTGGCCAGACGGAAGCTACTCCTCAGTAAAAGGCACATGACAGCCCGCTTGGAGTTTGCCAAAAGACACCTAAAGAAACAAGATTCTCTGGTCTGATGAATCCAAGATTGAACTCTTTGGCCTGAATGTGTCACGTCTTGACGAAACCTGGCACCATCCCCATGGTGAAGCAAGGTGGTGGCAGCATCATGCTGTGGGGATGTTTTTCAGCGGCAGGGACTGGAAGACTAGTCAGGATCGAGGCAAAGATGAATGGAGCAAAGTACAGAGAGATCCATGATGAAAACCTGCTTCAGAGTGCTCAGGACCTCAGACTGGGACAAAGGTTCACCTTTCAACAGGACAACGACCCTAAGCACACTGCCAAGACAATGCACGAGTGGCTTCGGAACAAGTCTCTGGATGTCCTTTAGTTGCCCAGCCAGAGGCTGAACTTGAACCCGATCGAACATCTCTGGAGAGACCTGAAAATAGTTGTGCAGCAACACTCCCCATCCAACCTGACAGAACTTGAGAGGCTCTGCAGAGAGGAATGTGAGAAACTCAAATACAGGACTGCCAAGCTTGTAGCGTCATACCCAAGAAGACTCAAGGCTGTAATTGCTCCCAAAGGTGCTTTAACAAAGTACTGAGTAAAGGGGCTAAATACTTATGTAATGGTGATATTTCATTTTTTTTTTGTAATACATTTGCTAAAACTTCAAAAAATCCGTTTTTGCTTTGTCATTATGCGGTATTGTGTGTAGATTGATGAGAAAAAAAACAATTGAATCCATTTTAGAATAAGGCTGTAAAATAACAAAATGTCAAGGGATGTGAATACTTTCCGAAGGCACTGTACAAAGAAATGTAAATTGAAAAAAGGTAAAACGAAACAAAGTGCAACAAGTTTGTAGTCTATCTTGCTGCAGTTTGAGGTGATTGTGTTAGCTGTGTTGTTGGCTACCTCCTCTGAGCAACAGTGTCCTGACAAGTGAGCACATTTTCTATGCCAGGCGAAACCACACCTCATTAGCCAAATAAATGTCACTAGAAAACAGCTTTAACAAATGCAAATGTTGCTACTTTGCTGTTATTCTGGCTGTACTTTCTGACATGACTGTAAGTTAGTCGTAAGAACGTTGCCAGCCAGTATGGCAATTGACAATTTAGAACGAACGACTGGGTCGCGTCCATAGATACAGGACAAAAAGACTGAACAACTGGGTCACGTCTCTGGCAACCGAACCGATAGAACGAATGACCAACCGGCTTGGGTAGCAACCCTAGATTTGTGTCGGGACTATATTTTGTGGAAGGATGAAATAGTATCAATAAATTAATCAAAATAAAAAAATGTATGAAAATATGTTGTTTAAATTATTGTTTAAATATTTTGGTACCCTGTTGTATAAAAGTGATAATGCTCTCAAAGCGGGTGTTTGGAGGATATATTGGCATCCTCCTAACAACACCCGTGCCACTATATCCTCCAAACACCAGCTTCTCTGGCATTATCACTTAAGTGAGTAAGTGATGAGGTCTAGTCTGGGCGAGGCAGTTGGAACATCAGGTGGACGTCACAAAGGAATTCTAGAATGCAGCTGTGTAGAACGA
The DNA here is from genome assembly GCF_901001165.1 of Salmo trutta. NCBI lineage: Eukaryota > Metazoa > Chordata > Actinopteri > Salmoniformes > Salmonidae > Salmo > Salmo trutta. Next base: position 5,302,705 of record NC_042989.1, read on the forward strand.
GCTGGACTTGCTGCCTTGTTCAATACCACCTAGACAACTCTCTTTAACCACCTTACCTAACTCACTTTAGCTGGAAGCGATTGCTGCTGCTGAATGTGCTGCATGGATTCAAGCAGCATTGTGGTTGACATGTGCCTTATCGATTAGGCCTACTATGCACCTTGCGTCCTATGGAGAATGGCTATGCCAAAGAAAAATATAAAATGCATTTGGAAAAGGATCATCTTAGCTCAAGCATTTCTACATTGAATTCTATGTTTGCCAGTATATATTTGCCGTTGCCATCTGTAGAAAAGGACCCGCCTTGCCTTGCCCAACCTCGTTCTCTAGTAGTTGGCATTGCCCAATATTGGAACAGCGGGCATTTTATCTATCCTATTTCTCTCTTTCATTCTTTTTTAAATTCTCTCTCTTTCTTGATACTATAGACTGTCGTTTTAAACCCTTGGTGGTAAGCCACTGTCTGGAATGGAAACTTTTGCTTCGAAAGGAAGTGTTTTATTATTTTCCATTTGTTCTTTATTGGGCTGCTGTTAGCAGATGGTGACATTTAGTCGCCACTAACTTAATACACATGTTGACTGTATTAGTGGCGTTTTAAAGCCTTTACAATCATCTTATTTCAAATGTATTTTTGGTGTTAAATCTCTGCTTAGCTTGTCTCTACTTATTCATAGTGTTTCTATCCCATGAAGAGAATCTGTACCAGATTAAAGAATCAAGAGTATAAAGTAGGGTGATGTTTAGCCTATATTTAGGATTCTCACGAATTTAGGCAAACTTAATGAAATCCAAATACATCCATAATAAAACCTTAGCCCAAGTGTAGGCAGAGAAAGAATGCAGAATGTCCCTTGGGTTAGCCTAGGTCAGGATGACTTCTTCACTCGTTGACGGGAACTCTTAACTCTCAGAGTGCATGATGCACATCTGTCATGAGAGAGTTCTAGTGTTCTAGTGTTCCAACTGCTGCAGCTCTACAGATGTGAAACTATATTGGAAATGCACAGGGACTATTGATTGACGTGACTAGGACAGAGACCCACAGGGAATTGTGTGTTTGTGTGAGTGCCTGCATGGTGGCACGGCTCAGTAAACCAAACGTGGACCTGAATAGGCTAAGTGGGCCAATATATTGGCAGGCAGCATCACTTGTGCACAGCATGATAAGTGAAAAACTAGGAAGTGAATGATGCTGTGCTGCCATGAGTCTATTCTATGTTAAATCTCTCTCTCTCCATCCCGTAACAATGTGCATATTGCCAAAGCATACTTTGGAGATGAAGTGATTCATTTACAATATTAACATAATTGAAATAATAATAATCAAGATTTTCAATGGGACAATCAGGAACAACAATAATCAAGGGTAAAAAAATCCATACAATGGACAAAAGCAATGGCATAGAGGACATGTGCAGGTTTGTTGGTCTGTCAGACACTGTCCCTTCTTTTATGGCAGGCTGCAATGTAGTGCACTGCCAACCCACAGCTCTATGCGTCATCCACCAACAGGACGGGTAGCCTGTCCTCATCAGAGAGGTCTTTGAGCCTCTCTCTCTCTATCCCTCTACATCTCTCTTTATCCCTCTTAAAAATATATATCATACTCTTTCTCTTTCTAAACCCAAGCCTTAAATTCCTCTCCTGAATCTAAATGAGGGGGCAGGGGGAGCGAGGCGGGATGGGGTGAGTGGAGGGGAGTGGGTTGACATGGCTTGGTCTTTATTTAAAGCGAGCCTCTCAAAGTGCCTCCTGCATTATAATGATTAGCAACACCTCTATTCACACAAGGCTCTTTCTGTCTCTTTCTGTGTATAGTAGCTACACGCATTTGTCCTTTCAGGTTGCTAGAATACCTTAGTCCTCCTCTTAGACAGGCTCTCTCAGGGCAGAAGAGAAGAACACCCTATTTCCCACACCGTAGGCTACACACACTGACAGATACACACACTGAAACACACACACACATCGTACACACACAATCTTCTCTTTCTCCCTGTTCATGGTGGAGTACCCTGTTTTCCACTTGGCTGCCCCTGGGGCTGACTGAATGCTCCACATTAGGCCTAGGCTACGTTATGTAATGTAATTTCTTGATTCGGTGCCTCATGTGGCATTGGGTTGCATAATAACCCTCAGAGCCCCTGTGAAACTATAGCTGGTCAAGGAAGGGCCTTGTTGTCTATCTGTATGCCTCTTCCCGTCACAGTTTGATCCCCTAACAGAGATGACACTATTGCGTCCCAATGGCACCCAATCCCCTATGTATGCACTACTTTTAACCACGGCCCATAGGGAAGTAGTGCACTATTAAGGGTATAGGGTGCCATTTGGGACAGACTATGCTGTGCTCTTAAAATGTTGGCTCCCGAGTGGCGCAGCGGTTTAAGGCACTGCACTCAGTGCTAGAGGCGTCACTACAGACACCCTGGTTCAAATCCAAGCTGTATCACAACAGGCTGTGATTGGGAGTCCCATAGGGTGGCACACAATTCGTCCAGGTTTGGCCGGTGTAGGCCGTCATTGTAAATAACAATTTGTTCTTAACTGACTTGCCTAGTTAAATAAAGGTTCAATAAAACAGACGGTCGGTGCCTTTCTCAGTTCTTAATAATAAAATGTGTCTCAGTCACGGACGGGTGCATGGGATTCAAGCAGCAAAATGAGATTATACTCTGTTAATCTCCAAAGGGAAATCAGTTTGGGATACCAACATGCATAGTAGAAAACCAAAATCTAGAATAGATACCTTTACAGTGCACACTGATACTCTCTAAACTCTGCTCTGAGAGATGAACTGACCTGCAGGTGGTTGTTGAACAATGGTTTCTTAGGATATGATCCTTAAATAGAACTGACGTTTAGGCCTAATTTGTTTTTTTATTATTATTATATATATCTACACTACCGTTCAAAAGTTTGGGGTAACTTCGAAATGTCCTTGTTTTTGAAAGAAAAGCAAATTTTTGGTCCATTACAAATAACATCAAACTGATCAGAAATACAGTGTAGACATTGTTAATGTTGTAAATTACTATTGTAGCTGGAAACGGCAGATAATAAAATAAAATGTAATATCTACATAGGCCTACTGAGGCCCATTATCAGCAACCATCACTCCTGTGTTCCAATGGTACGTTGTGTTAGCTAATCCAAGTTTCTCATTTTAAAAGGCTAATTGAACATTTGAAAACCCTTTTGCAATTATGCTAGCACAGCTGAAAACTCTTGTACTGATTAAAGAAGCAATAAAACCGTTTTTCTTTAGACTAGTTGAGTATCTGGAGCATCAGCATTTGTGGGTTCGATTACAGGCTCAAAATGGCCAGAAACAAAGAACTTTCTTCTGAAGCTCATCAGTCTATTCTTGTTCTGAGAAATGAAGGCCATTCCATGCGAGAAATTGTCAAGTAACTGAAGATCTTGTACAACGCTGTGTACTACTCCCTTCACGGACCAGTGCAAACTGACTCTAACCAGAATAGAAAGAGGAGTGGGAGGCCCCGGTGCACAACTGAGCAAGAGGACAAGTACATTAGAGTGTCTAGTTTGAGAAACAGCCTCACAAGTCCTCAACTGGCAGCTTCATTAAATAGTACCCGCAAAACACCAGTCTCAACGTCAGCAGTGAAGAGGCGACTCCGGGATGCTGGCCTTCTAGGCAGAGTTCCTCTATCCAGTGTCTGTTCTTTTGTCCAGTGTCTGTGTTCTTTTGCCCATTTTAATCTTTTCTTTTTATTGGCCAGTCTGAGATATGGATTTTTCTTTGCAACTCTGCCTAAAAGGCCAGCATCCTGGCGGCATGTAGCCTAGTGGTTAGAGCATTGGACTAGTAACCGAAAGGTTGCAAGATCAAATCCCCGAGCTGACAAGGTAAACATCTGTCGTTCTGCCCCTGAACAAGGTAGTTAACCCACTGTTCCTAGGCCGTCATTGCAAATAAGAATTTGTTCTTAACTGACTTGCCTAGTTAAATAAAGGTAAAATAAATAAAATCCTGGAGTCACTTCTTTAATCAGCAAAACAGTTTTCAGCTGTGCTAACATAATTGCAAAAGGGTTTTCTAATGATCAATTAGCCTTTTAAAATGATAAACTTGGATTAGCTAACGCAACGTGCCATTGGAACACCGGAGTGATGGTTGCTGATAATGGGCCTCTGTACGCCTATGTAGATATTCCATTCAAAATCTGCCGTTTCCAGCATTAACAATGTCTACACTGTATTTCTGATCAGTTAGATGTTATTTTAATGGACAAAAAATGTGCTTTTCTTTCAAAAACAAGGACATTTCTAAGTGACCCCAAACTTTTGAACGGTATTGTGTATTTGTTTATATTAAGACATCCAATCTACCTGCAGTGAAGCCGCTCAACATTTACATTACATTCAGTCATCAGTTAGGCCTAATTTGGTTTTGGTCTAGGTGCAGAAAATCATACATTTCCCCCCCCCCCCCCCACCCCTTTTATCTTCCTTAGCCAATTCAGCTGAACACTACAAACTTGTGTAGTGACCTCAACGCGTCTGAGAGACCCTTTTATTTAAGCACTTACTGCGCTCGCTCTGTGACTCTGTGAAGGTGATGTGAATTTCAAATAGCATTTGGTTCCACAAGTAAACAGCAACAAGACCACAGGTGCAAAGTAACCTACATACAGTACAATAGGTTTCATCTCAGAAAGTATGGCTGCATCCCAAATGACAACCTATTCCCTAAATAGCACACTACTATTATCCAGAGCCCTATGGGCCCTGATCAAAAGTAGTGCACTATGTAGGAAACAGGGTGCCATTTTGGGACACATGCTACATCATTAGTAATCATTAGCAGTAAGTCACACAGTCCTGTACCAGTAGCATGCCAGCCCAGTAATTCTCTGAAAGCGAGCTATGTTGGCCTACATGTAGCCTAGACTCTCCAGTTCAGAACACAATGTCCTGGCTGGTTAGTAGTTGCAGATGAGTTGGAGCTGAGGGTGAGAGGCTGTGTCTTCCATATTTAACCCAACCCCTCGGAATCAGAGAGGAGCATGGGGGCTGCCTTAATCAACATCCACATTATCGGTGCCCGGAGAACAGTGGGTTAACTGCCTTGCTCAGGGGCAGAACGGCAGATTTTTACATTGTCAGCTCGGGGATACGATCCAGCAACCTTTCAGTTACTGGCCCAACGCTCCTACCCGCCAGGCTACCTGCCGCGCCGAAAGGTCAACAAGGCAAGGCAGAGAGGCTATGAAAATGGTGCTTTCCTCTTGACCAGTACAGACTAGTGTTACACGGTACCACAGTAATATCACGGTACCAAAACATCATGATACTTATGATACCAACATCTTCGAATACCGTAGTACCGTTTCATATGATACTACCACATTTTTCAGCCCTACAGATCGAAAGAACCCGCTGGCGCCTGTTAGAGAATATTTATAAAGTCAGTTTGGTTTATACATTCAGTTGAATTGGAGCAACAGCCACTAGTCTCTTGTATGCACGGGTCCACTGCACTATCTACTTCACTTTCATGCCCACATCACATGTGGCAGCTGTAATCAGCCAGTCCCATCCCCTACCAGCCCACACTCACTGCTTCTCTGTCCACTCTTCATGTACATCTATTCCTCCATCAGTTTTTAAAATAGAATTTAGTAGTGATGTCGAGCGGGGATGCAGACCCTGATGAGTCTTCTGTTGTTAGAGTTGTACATTTGTTACATTGGAACAGCACGGTGCAAAGCAAGCCATGTTGATACACTGTATCATTTCATCGCCTGTTATAACCAAGATCACAGGCCCAGAGTAGACTTTGCAAGTTGACTGACATGCAGCCTCTGTCAGAGAGGGAATATGGAGCACCGTTTCGCGACGGGCATGTTTACAGCTTTACAGCAAAGAAAACGGCTTGTCTCTAGTGTAAACGGTAAAAACAATATGACCCGTATTACTAGAGATTTCTTTTTTTACTTTCTATCGGGCTTCGCACGAATTTGATATAATTTCTCAAAACCATGTCGCGGGCCATTTTAAAATAATCCTGTGTCGCTAATCTTTGGTTTGATGACAAACAACGTTGTTCAGTCATGTCACCTAGCTAGCTAACAATCTGGTACTGTAACTTGACAGTAGGTTTAGGCTAATTTGATTGGCACAGGAAGAAAGGAAAAGAGTCTGCTACTCATGAGATGTGCTTTAAAGGTAGGATTCATATAGGCCTAATGTAAGACTAAACTATATCACAAATCAATTTCTTTCTGGTGCTCCTTAAATTTTGTTTGTGGCCTAACGTATTAAAAGTTGGGAGCAGTGTTTGTGGGAATCCCTACTGTTAACCAATGTCCGACGAAGGGGCGTACACGTCGGCTCTGAACTTCGGCTTGCCTGAAGACATTTTTTGGTGTGCACGAACAGCCGATAAAACCCTTGCCGAGGACCAAAACGAAAAACGTCACAAAATGTCATCATAATATATGCACCAACTGTTCCAAAATGTTGCGGATGGGAAGCATATTGATTTCTGTGCGTAAAAATGAGCACGGGACGGGAGGGATTTTTATCGGGATGGGACAGGAAACTCCCAGGATTCTAGAACTGTTGCAGGATCAGGATATTTAGGGAAAAAATTGGACAGGACAAGACGGGAAGTATGAATTTTCACTCCCATGTCAACCTGAATATGATCCTATGTAGTTGCAGCACATCACATCATTTTGAACAAACAAAACACGTAATTGAATCATAGACTTTCGGACATTCTGTATTGCTAGCAGTGTAGCACTTACCCCATCTTGACCCACTAATGCAAGGTCATCCCCATCACCCACTGCCTCGTTATGTTAATGAGCAGAGGCTAAAGAAACACACTAGTGTAAACAAGCACACCGCAGCTCAGACAAAAATCCTCATGATGTGGTAGTTAAACAAGGTCAACACTGGTGAGGATGTGTCAAGTCCTAAAGGACAGCTAGCCTGTTAAAAAACAATGGTAACATTTTACATTTAGGAAAATGCCAGTTGGCAGTGTGAGTTCTGATGACAGCTGAACAAAACATATTTTGCTTATACTGCTTAGAAGCAGACAGAGGTCAGAAAGCGATTGATGTGCCTGATACTGTACCTGTCCTGTCCTGTATAAGCTGCTTAGCTGTGTTTTGAGCTCCTGTGGTGAGCTAAGCTCTCCTCTTCAGTCTGTGGTTCCTTTGATCTCCTCTGTATAGTAAATATGGTCTTATCTTTTATCTGGCTGAAATATGTGAAAAACCTCTTGTGACGCTACACCTTACGCTCTGTTGGCAGCCTGGTTTAACCCTAGGATGGAGGTGTGGTTGTGTTAACTCCCTGTTGGCAGCCTGGTTTAACCCTAGGATGGAGGTGTGGTTGTGTTAACCCCCTGTTGGCAGCCTGGTTTAACCCTAGGATGGAGGCGTGGTTGTGTTAACTAGCTGTTGGCAGCCTGGTTTAACCCTAGGATGGAGGTGTGGTTGTGTTAACTCCCTGTTGGCAGCCTGGTTTAACCCTAGGATGGAGGTGTGGTTGTGTTAACCCCTCCTTGGCAACCTGGTTTAACCCTAGGATGCAGTTGTGGTTATGTTAACTCCCTGTTGGCAGCCTGGTTTAACCCTAGGATGGGGGTGTGGTTGTGTTAACCCCCTGTTGGCAGCCTGGTTTAACCCTAGGATGGAGGTGTGGTTGTGTTAACTCCCTGTTGGCAGCCTGGTTTAACCCTAGGATGGAGGTGTGGTTGTGTTAACCCCCTGTTGGCAGCCTGGTTTAACCCTAGGATGGAGGTGTGGTTGTGTTAACCCCTCCTTGGCAACCTGGTTTAACCCTAGGATGCAGTTGTGGTTATGTTAACCCCTCCTTGGCAACCTGGTTTAACCCTAGGATGGAGGTGTGGTTATGTTAACCTCACCTATGTTACCCCATCCCCATCCTTTTGACTTTTGATGAGCCATTTGTATAACAAAGCTGCTACAGTTGATATTGTTGACAGTGTGGGTAAAACTTGACTGTAAGGGGCTGTAAGGTGCATGTGAGGCCACAGCAACTGTTCACAGAACTGTTCTATCATAGACACACATCATTCACAACCTTCTCTCCCAGGGAACATGGGAGTCATAAGGATGGATCTAATAGAATCAGCGTTGAGGAAAATTTGTTTCTGTAAACATGCCAAGCCCAATATGAGATTAGCCATGTGATAGGCTATATTTCAAAGGGGAAGTGCTGTTTCTACGCTGCTAGCAGTGATACAGGGTTATCAGAAAGTCGTCTCTTATGATTCGGTTACGTATTATGTTTGTTCAAAATGATGTGATGTGCTGCTACTTAGGATCATGTTCGGCAGGGAAGCCATTAGGCCTACTGTGAGCATTATTCTTTAGACAGTTAAGTTCTCTAGCCATAGTGGTGTGTGTGTGTGTCTGTCTGTCTGTCTCTCTGTGTGTGTGTGCGTCTATCTCTGTGGGTGTGCGTGCGTGCGTGCGTGCGTGTGTGTGTGTGTGTGTGTGTGTGTGTGTGTGCAAGCCAGGAGCTTATGGTGTGTGAAAACAGGGAGTGTAATTACGCCAGACATAAGCGGTGTGGGGAAATTATGAGAGGGAACTAGTAATTTAACAAGGAGGTCTACAGGGGGAAGGCTTCTAATGGGAAAGTGTCCCAAACGGCTTAATTACAGCAGCTTAATTATCAACAACGAGCCAGAAGCACCCAAACACCATAACTCTCACACGTGACCCACACACAAACACAGCAAACGCACACACATTCAATGTTTTTTCTTTATTTGTACTATTTTCTACATTGTAGAATAATAGTGAAGACATCACAACTATGAAATAACACATATCATGTAGTAACCAAAAAAGTGTTCAACAAATCACAATATATTTTATATTTGAGATTCTTCAAATAGCCACCCTTTGCCTTGATGACAGCTTTGCACACTCTTGGCATTCTCTCAACCAGCTTCACCTGAAATGCTTCTCCAACCGTCTTGAAGGAGTTCCCACATATGCTGATCACTTGTTGGCTGCTTTTCCTTCACTCTGCGGTCCGACTCATCCCAAATAATCTCAATATGGTTGAGGTTGGGGGATTGTGGAGGCCAGGTCATCTGATGCAGCACTCCATCACTCTCCTTCTTGGTCAAATAGCCCTTACACAGCCTGGAGGTGTGTTGGGTCACTGTCCTGTTGAAAAACAAATGATAGTTCCACCAAGCCCAAACTAGATGGGATGGCGTACCGCTGCAGGTAGCCATGTGTGGTAGCCAGGTGTGGTAGCCATGCTGGTTAAGTGTGCCTTGAATTCTAAAATAAATTATAGAAAGTGTCACCAGCAAAGCACCCCCACACCATAACACCTCCTCCTCCATGCTTTACGGTGGGAAATACACATGTGGACATCATCCGTTCACCCACATCGCGTCTCACAAGGACACGGCGGTCGGAACTAAAAATTTCAAATTTAGACTCAAGACCAAAGGACAAATTTCCACCAGTCTAATGTCCATTACTCGTATATCTTGGCCCAAGCAAGTCTCTTCTTATTATTGGTGTCCTTTAGTAGTGGTTTCTTTGCAGCAATTCGACCATGAAGGCCTGATTCACGCAGTCTCCTCTGAACAGTTGATGTTGAGATGTGTCTGTTACTTGAACTTTGTGAAGCATTTATTTCTGAGGCTGGTAACTCTAATGAACTTATCCGCTGCAGCAGAAGTAACTCTGGGTCTTCCTTTCCTGTGGCGGTCCTCATGAGAGCCAGTTTCATCATAGCGCTTGATGGTTTTTGCGACTGCACTTGAAGAAACTTTAAAAGTTCTTGACATTTTCCATATTGACTGACCTTCATGTTTTAAAGTAATGATGGACTGTTGTTTCTCTTTGCTTATTTGAGCTGTTCTTGCCATAATATGGACTTGGTCTTTTACCAAATAGGGCTATCTTCTGTATACACCCCTACCTTGTCACAACATTTTAGTCATTTAGCAGACGCTCACAACACAACTGATTAGCTCAAACGCATTAAGAAGATAAGAAATTCCACAAATTAACTTTTAAGAAGGCACACCTGTTAATTAAAATGCATTCCAGCTGACTACCTCATGAAGCTAGTTGAGAGAATGCCAAGAGTGTGCAAAGCTGTCATAAAGGCAAAGGGTGGCTATTTGAAGAATCTCAAATATATTTTGATTGAACACTTTTTTGGTTACTACATGATTCCATAGTTTTGATGTATTCACTATTATTCTACAATGTAGAAAATAGTACAAAATAATGAAACACCCTTGAATGAGTAGATGTTCTAAAACTTTTGACCGGTAGTGTATGCAATACGCATGCTGCACACACACACACACACACACACACACACACACACACACACACACACACACACACACCAGGCCAAGCGGAGGAATCTTCTCTGGATTCTGTGTCTGTTAAACAAAGTCTGAGAAGTCATCACAGACAAATAATCAGTAGACTACTCCGCCTTGGACAACACTGACACAACTACCAGCATGCAACAGTACTGCCAAAGGAATGGGAAGGAATGTCCAGTGGGACAGTGTTGCTACCTCGTATATAGACCTCTTATCATACTATAACTGAATTGTACTGAAATCCACTCAGAAGGAATGTCCAGTGGGACAGTGATGCTACCTCGTATATAGACCTCTTATCATACTATAACTGGATTGTACTGAAATCCACTCAGAAGGAAGACAACATAATAGCTTCTGCCCTCACATATCTGATAGCGTTTACCTCACACAACTATTAACATTTAACTACTGGTTAGATAGAAGCAAATGAAGGATTGTATAAGTGGATGTATGTGTTGCAATTTAGGTGTCATGTATGTAGGCCTCCAGTAGCTGCCTAATATTGATAAAGCCTAACATTTACATTTTTTGCCCGATTCCATTTAGTTTTTTCTCAAATACCGTTTTCTCCGTTTTATTTTTCCAGGTTCCCGATAACAAAATGATGATAATGGTTTTCGCTCTCAAAATCACCCTTTTAAACATAAAAGCATGTTCTAAGTCCACAACCATGCTTAAACCACATCAGGAGACTTTTGAGGTCTGGGAAAAATAGAAGAAATGTGGCTTTTGAGGTGTAGTTAGGCAACCCTTTAATCCAAGTGCGCACCAGCAAGAGACCGTTGTTTGGTTAGCGATGTTTTTGTAGCGCTCATTTGATTGGCAAAGCAAATGGCCACTGAATTGATTTAAATAATCATGATATCATTCTGCCAGGTAGGCACAGGTTACTTTGTAGTTCACATTTAATTGAGAAGGTTTTTGGGAAAGCTTTTCCATCTCTGCTAGCAGAAGGATGCCATTAGCATCATCGCTAACGGCTGTACAAAGTGTAGACATGCGCCTGCACCACATACAACACACAGAGACAGGTGCATTCCTGTGCCGTTTCAGGAAGTTGCAGGAAAATATTAATCACTGATGCATTTTGTTCATGTTTTATGATTAACTCGGGCAAATGAATGCGTTTTCTAATACGTTCAATACACTTAGTTGATTTCCTACTAAGTTCAATACATTTTTGAATATTGTTGAATTCCGTTTTAATGTCTGGATTCCGTAGCTTTGTTCGGTTTCTCCACAACGTGAATTTTATAGGGTCCTACAAACATTCCTGTCAGAAGTTATTAACCTCCATAACATAGACTTCAATGTACTTGTAATACAGTCAGATTTGGTGTAAAATCTATTTAAATTCAGTCAATTCCAGAAGTAAACTGACATTACTATTTCAATTCAAATTTTCCTCATTAAAAAGCAATTTAATTGGAATTGACCCCAACCCTGAATACAGTATATAAATTGTGTGTTTTTAATTGAATGTAAAGTATTTACATGTATACTGTAGGTTCAATATTTCCAAATTACGGTTGGTTGGTTGGTTGGTTGGTTGGTTGGTTGGTTGGTTGGTTGGTTGGTTGGACTAATTTCTATATCAGCTGTCATGTGGACCCATCTGTTCTTCAGCCCCTCAACACTGTAAACCCCCTCTCTCCTCCATTTCCCTTTCCTGTCCCATCCCCCCATCCATCCCTTCCTTCTCCTCTCCCCTATCCACTCCAGCTGAGTACACACAGGCATTTGTAGTCTACTACGTTGTTACTATTGCAGCGCTCCTTTGATAATGGCATGTCTCATTAACCAACATGCACCTGACTCCTGAGGGCTGAGGGGCCTATAGGGGCAGTGGTAACAGAGAGAGAGAGTTTGTTTGTGTGTGAGACCGAGACAAAGGGCACAAACATACAGCAAAACAAACAACCATCCTCCCACCTCCTCCCCTCTCCAGCAGCAGACAGGAAGGAACAACATTCAGCCTGTGTTCCCACTCTGCATCCTCTCTCCATTCTGCTCTTTTTCAATTGAATACACACAACACCCCAAGGCCAAATGGCCTTTGCTGTGGTTAAGACAATGGCTATTCAACATTCACACAATCCCATGGCAAAGGTTGCCATTCTACATCTACATCCACTAACATCATTCATCTGACCCTGGCTTTGAATGTGGTTTGATTTGGTGAGGTACCAGTTACATTCAACACTAGGGTCAAAGTCACTCTCAGACACTCTTGGCTTCTTGTTGCACATACTTTAGAACATATTTTCAGCATCCAGCTCTCTAAAATCTGAATTCCAAATCAACCCTAGGACCACAGCCATTACGGGGATACTGTAGCTGTCTATCTTTATTTAATGCTTTCTGATTGGCTGGGTGGACATGTGGTATATACAGCATTTGGCTTCCACCCCTCTAATCTTCTCAGATCTACAGAAGTGGCTAGAGAGTAAAGGGTTGATTTGGCATTCAGCATTAGATGTGTCCCTCTGTAAGGTGTGATTGGTACAGCCTCTGGGACACATGTGTTTGGGTCAGCTCCTGCTCCCTCAGGCTGGCTGATGCAACGGCAGTGAAACTATAGCCCAACTATCCTTCAATCCCTTCAAGCGAGGTTTCCTCGCTCTCGCTCTCCGTCTGTCTCTATCCTTGTCAGTGTCCCTCCCTGAATTTAACAACCTTGTGAATTGGGCTTGCTGACGTAAATGTTCTCTCCAGGCTGCAGCCTGGAGCAAAGTGGATAAGTAAAATTACTGGCATCCTGTCTGTCTCTATTAGTGTCATGATAGTGTCACGATACCACCATTTTACTAATGATACAATACCAGGTCAAGTATCACGGTGGAAAAAAATCTGTGGTCTAGCGTCCTGTTCCCCCGGATGCTTGTTCCCATTTTCTAAACGTTCTGCTCATGTGCTACGCAAATACCTGTCACTGAAATTAACACTTCTACTCAATACAACGCATTGAAACCTCGCCTTGACTGAGGCGACAGACGACCTCCAGAGCCAGGGGATTGAAGGGAAGTTGGGCTATAGTTTCACTGGCGTTGCATCAGCCAGCCTGAGGGAGCAGGAGCTGACCCAAACACATGTGTCCCAGAGGCTGTACCAATCACACCCTATTAGTGTCAAGATAGTGTCACGATACAACCATTTTACTAACGATACAATACCAGGTCAAGTATCACGGTGGAAAAAGATCTGTGGTCTAGCGTCAAGTCTAGGTCTAAAAGGCTCCTTAAAAGCTTTTACCCTCAAGCTATAAGACTGCTGAACAGTTAATCAAATGGCCAGCTGGACTATTTGCATTGAACCCCCCCCCCCCTTATTTTCTTGTGTAATTTAATGTACTTTTTTTACTTCAGTTTATTTTGTAAATATTTTCTTACCTCTATTTTAATAAAACTGCATTGTTGGCTATGGGCTTGTAAGTAAGCATTTCACGGTAAGGATGTATTCGGCACATGTGACAAATAAAATTTGATTTGATTTGGCTGGAGGAATGGGAGGAAGGAATATACATGCATAATGATCTGCAGGTCATTGTGTCAGTAAGGGGAATCACTGCATGAAACCTTCTACTCTTCAGTTAACACACACACACTCTCCCTCACTTCCTCACACACTCTGTCACCCTCTCTCTCATACTAAACACACATTAATTTGATGTCATTCAGCGAAATACAACTCGTTTTAATGCACATTTTTTCAAATACTGCACCAAACATTTTAGTTAGATGTAAAATTGCGTGACTAAGATCTCTGCAAAAATGTAAACTCAAGAAATCTGTCATTAATTTTAACTGAATTAATTAATTTGGACTATTTTGAAGTGTATACAAGCTACGGCATCTTAAGATGGACAAACAGTACTGTTGCTGCTTTTTCTCATTTTCAAGCGAAAATCTGTAAAGGGAGTATGTGAGCACACTCGTTTGGCTAGGTGATGCATACGGAAGCCTTTAGCTGCTCTTCTGTCTGTCCCCGCTCTGCTGCAGCATCGCATTAGAGGAAACTAGGGGTGTGCCGATATCGGCATACTCATATTCGTAATCGTATCCGTTTTATCACACTTGGTACTCGTAATCGGATTTACTCGTGATCAGAAAACCCGGAAGTGCGCTTTAAATGCCGGTAAAGACTATAGCTCAAGTGCGCATTACTGCACTATCACTCCGAGTGCATCTCAGAGCACATCGTTAAGTTCCTTCATTACTGCACTATCACTCCGAGTGCATCTCAGAGCACATCGTTAAGTTCCTTCATTACTGCACTATCACTCTGAGTGCATCTCAGAGCACATCGTTAAGTTCCTTCATTACTGCACTATCACTCTGAGTGCATCTCAGAGCACATCGTTAAGTTCCTTCATTACTGCACTATCACTCCGAGTGCATCTCAGAGCACGTCGTTAAGTTCCTTCATTACTGCACTATCACTCCGAGTGCATCTCAGAGCACGTCGTTAAGTTCCTAAACAACCCCAACAGGTGAAAATGTACATGATTTACTTACTTAGTCCTATTCAATTATCAACAAAATAGGGCAAAAAATTGCCTAATGCATGGCTGGCTACTACTGCCTGCATTTATTCCAGACACAGATTTAGATGAAGGTAGGATAATTCGCTTGCCCCATATATTGTTTTACTTTCGAGAGGAGCAAAATGTTTCTCTCCCAACACTTATGCCGACACATTTGTACAATCAAAATAACTATATACATTTGTAATTTTATCTTCTAATGATCTGTTACTTGGTAAACATGTTTGGGCGAGAATAAATAAAAATAGCAAGCAAGCTTGGGCTTGGATCATGACATAACGACAGACGTTGTCAGCAATGGAATAATTCTACGGATAAAGTAGGCCTACTCAACAACACCAGGTAGATAGACAAAAACAACCATCTGGCCTCAGCAAAGTTGACAGCAAATAACTAGATTGAACAACAATGACTAGCTACGGATTCTGATTCATACACGATGTTTGGAGAAGGGTAGACTAGGCCTTCCCTGTAGCTCAGTTGGTAGAGTGTGGTGTGTGCAACAACGCCAGGGTTGTGGGTTCGTTTCCCACGGGGGGCCAGTACCAAAAAAAAAAATGCATGAAATGAAATGTTCACTACTGTAAGTCGCTCTGGATAAGAGCGTCTGCTAAATGACTAAAATGTACTTGTGCCTTGAGATGAGTGACTGTGAGTGAAACAGCCATGCAGCCTGCCTGTTTCTATACAGACAAAATAACTAGCCAATGGCTGTTTAGAGCTTCACACTGTTTGAGTGAAAGAGAAGCATGCTGGCAGCTGATTTTATTTTTTGATATTTTTTTTTACTGATGTCGTATTTGGAAAATTCTCCATATCCGTTATGATACTCGTTTTGTCCGAGTACTCGGCACACCATTCTGTTCTCAGGGGAAGCCTGGTTGTAGGTAGATAATGTTTGAGTTGCATCAGGGACAATATTAGCATTTTACCTAACCCTTTTCCTAACCTTAACCTAATTATCCTGACCTTCCACATTAATTATCCTAACCTGCTTCGAAAAGTCACTTCTGCTAGTCAAAATCGGCAGATATGCCCTGAGAACAGTCTTGGTTCCCACTAATGCGATACAGCTGCTTTGCGTGTGAGTAGCCATAGCAACTGCTCCATTTGGCTGCTGCTCAGCACTCATGAGACTGTACACAGCAGATAACATCCACATTAAGAGATTTTGGCAATGAAAGCAGCCCTTGTACTTTTCCAGAGTCGGATGAACTCATGGATATGGACATTTGTAATTGTGTACGTCTCTGCGTGCATCTGAGGTAAAGTAGTGACTGGCTACAACTGGAGCGAGGCGAGAGAGTGAGCCGAAGGAAGGGGAGGGGGAAATGGCTATTTTGTATAGATTTTAATAAAGTATATTATATTAGGCCTACACAGTTTTTTTTGTATGAAATGCTCCACACATTACATATTTATAACCCCCCACCCCTCCCCCCCTCAAAAAAGCTCATAACTATTCCTGTACTGCCCAATCCTGTAGACTGTCTATCCTGTCCTGTCCAGAACTTGATTATAGAACTTGACGGAATCCCGCAGGAATGAGTCAGCCGTTACTGGGTGTTATTATTCAGAGTTACAGCTGCATTCAAATATATTGTAGGGCCCTATAGTTTTGCGAAAAACTAAACGCAATCAGGCGAAAAATAAAAACGATTTTTATAGGGCCGAAATATTGGCACCCTTGCACTTTTCTTAAATAATTCCCTATTTCTTCTCAAATAAGTTCAAATTGAAAAAAACATTTGGTCCCCACACCTTATTGGATTTTCAACATTGCAGAACCAATTTTATTTTTGTTGACTTAAGTTTAAACAATTTGTTTAGAAAATAAAGACATGGCATGGACAAAACTATTGGCACCCCGGAGCTAGTACTTGGTTGCACAGCCTTTGGCAAAGATAACTTTTGACAAACTCTTCTTGTAGCCATCAATGTGCTTGCTGCATCTTTCTACTCGCTGGCCACTCCAGAACAGTCCAGTGTTCTTGAACCATTCATAGGTGTTTTTTGATGTGTTTGGGATCGTTATCCTGCTGGAAGACCCACAACCTTCATTGGAGACCCTGTTTTTGGACACTTGGTTGAACATCAGACCCCAAAACACCTCATAATCTGCTGATTTCATGATGTCTTGCACACGTTCAAAGTCCCAAGTGCCAGAGGCAGCAAAGAAACGCCAAAGCATTCAAATAAAATAACGCTCACTACAATCAAATATGGGGGAGGTTGGATAATGCTGTGGGGTTGCTTTGCTGCCTCTGAAACTGGGGGGATTGAATGTGTGCAAGACATCATGAAATCAGCTGATTATCAAGGTGTTATGGAGTGCAATGTTCAACCCAGTGTCTCTGTTGAAGTTTGTGGGTCTTCCAGCAAGACAACAACCCCAAACACATCAAAAGCACCCTGGAATGGTTCAAGAAGAAACACTGGACTGTTCTGGAGTGGCCAGCGAAAAGGCCAGATCTGAATCACATCCATAGCCAATGGCAAGATCAGAATAATAATAATAAATAACGCCACTTAGCAGACGCTTTATCCAAATTGACTTAGTCATGCATGCATTCATTTTAGGTATGGGTGGTCCCGGGAATCGAACCCACTACTGTGGTGTTAAATGCGCCATGCTCTACCAACTGAGCTACAAAGGACCAAAACAGTAGTTAGTGGAGGGTACCCCTCAAACATTGATGAATTAGAGCAGTTTGATGCAGAAAAGTGGGCAGAATTCAAGCTCATTGGTGGCTCCAAGAAGCGTTTGTTGGCAGTTATCTTGGCCAAAGGGTATGCAACCAATATTTTTTTCCATGCCGTTTTGTCTTTGTTTCTGAATTAAAATTGGAAACGTAAGCTTACAAAAATAAAATTGTTTCTGCAATGTTGAAAATCCAATAACAGGTTGTGGAGAACCAAAGTATATTTGTTTTCTATTTATTTGAGAAGAAATAGGGAATTATTTAAGAAAGGGTGTCAATATTGTATGTTCTCTAGCCATAGTGGGAAAGGGTCACACTGTGTGTGTGTGTGTTTGTGCCTCCAGTCACCCAGGCTGGATAATGGTATGCGTGTGTGTGGTATCGTATAGGGGGAGTGGATGGCTGGAGGATAGCCAGCGGATAGACAGCTGGACCATCCCCCTACACTGCAACACACACACACACTATAACTCACACACTC
The DNA here is from genome assembly GCF_901001165.1 of Salmo trutta. Lineage (NCBI taxonomy): Eukaryota > Metazoa > Chordata > Actinopteri > Salmoniformes > Salmonidae > Salmo > Salmo trutta. The sequence goes on from NC_042989.1 coordinate 5,320,818, forward strand.
ATAACCCAGGCACCCCTTTTAACAACCTCTCTCCTCTTACAATAATAACATCCATTTAAACAAAATAGCTTTTTTATTTGGTCAGTTTATCACCTAACCCTCATACAATGACAGAGGGCTGGCTGGCATAGCCTTCTGTCCCTCTGCGCACACACACACAATGACAGAGGACTGGCTGGCTGGCGTTATAGCCTCTTCATGTCCCTCCTATCCCACTCATAAATTGTCCTTAGATACTGTCACTGTTTGGTTAGAAATCATTGATTTAGAGGCTAATCTGTGATTTGGGGGAATTTCCCCTGACCCCTGCACCTATTATCACAGGTGATATGCTATGTTGTGTTAGTGGGAGGTCCAACTGTAGTTACTGTCTGCATCTTCCTTTTGTTTTATTGCAGTTGACAGTGAAACTGTCTTGGAGACAAAATTAACTGCCTGGTGGGAAGTCAGTCGCTGAGCTGAGGGGGGTCTGAAACAATCCTTCTGAAACAATCCTGCTCACTCCAGGTGGAGAATAGAGGGAGGGAGAAAGGGGGCGATAGGGGAGGTGTACTGTTAAGGAGTGCGTAACTGGCTGCAGGGAAGTCAGGCGCAGGAGAGCAGAAATGGGTAGCAAACGGAGCCCTTTATTGAGGCTAACAAAACACGGCACTCAGAAAACTAAACACACAATAACCCAGCGCAAACAAGCCTGGAGTACTCATACATTTACACAACAATTCCACACACAGACATGGGGGGAAACAGAGGGTTATATGCAAGACGAGTAATGAGGGAATGCAAACAGGTGTGCGGGAAAACAAGACAAAACAAATGGAAAATGAAAGGTGGATTGGCGATGGCTAGAAGACCGGTGACGTCGACCGCCGAACGCCGCCCAAACAAGGAGAGGGACCGACCTCGGCGGAAGTCGTGACGTACTGTAGGAAGCGGCCTGACGTCCGGCTGATTGTGGCCTGCCATGATTAGAGAAGGTGTTTCCTGTAGTGAAGTTAGCTGGTCCTGCAGGCCTCTTCTGGACTATTGTCTGAGGGAGGGAGAGGGAGGGGGGTATAATTGGAAACTTGGCTATAATTAGGACCACTCCTGTCTGGGGAAGTGTCTGGTTTGGTCTGGGAGAGAGACTAAGACTGGTGAAAGGGGATAGAAACGGGGTGGATGAGGAGGAGTGGGGTTGGGGGAGTCAGAGAGGGGGATGTGGGAGGGGTATAGAGAGAGAGGAAGGGGGAGGAGAGGAGGGATATTAAGGGATCTAGGTTAGCTGTTGACACCCTGCTGTCCAGCTGTACCCGGCCTTGTGCATCTGCCGTCTGTCTGTGTGATGATGACATTATTACAGCAGCGTCCTGTATAGTGCACTAGCACCCTCAGACAGTATCCTAATGCACCCTTCTCTGAGCTCTGAGGAGTCAAGAGAAGAGTCAGTGGAGCGAACAGAAAATCATTGTACTGTAAAGCAATGACCTACATTCTCTAAGGAAATGAAAGTAACAGCCTTCTGAGAGATAAGGAAGTGTAGTCATTGATTTCAGTGAAAAATGCCTCATTATTTAAGCGTGTTTATACTCATGACGTCTTCTCGTCCTCTCTCGCTCGCTCTCTCTCTCCTCTCACGCTCTCTCTCCTCTCTCTCTAGCTGAGAAGGTGTCATCTCTGGGGAAGGACTGGCATAAGTTCTGTCTGAAGTGTGGCCGCTGTAACAAAACCCTGAATGCAGGGGGACATGCTGAGGTGAGCGATAATCAATGATGTCTATGGGTCTGTAGGCTCACAGGCATAGGATCAATCCCTATAGGTCCACGAGGTATAACCTAATCAGAAAACTCAGTTTTATATTGACTGATTGACACACACACAGACACTCAACTCATACACTCACTCACATTACATCCAGATACGGTTGAAGTCAGAAGTTTACATACGCCTTAGCCAAATATATTTAAACTCAGTTTTGCACAATTCCTGACATTTAATCCGAGTAAAAATTCCCTGTCTTAGGTCAGTGAGGATCACCACTTTATTTTAAGAATGTGAAATGTCAGAATAATAGTAGAGAGAATGATTTATTCCATCTTTTATTTATTTCATCACATTCCCAGTGGGTCAGAAGTATACACTCAATTAGTATTTGTTAGCATTGCCATTAAATTGTTTAACTTGGGTCAAACGTTTTGGGTAGCCTTCCACAAGCTTCCCACAATAAGTTGGGTGAATTTTGGCCTATTCCTCCTTACAGAGCTGGTGTAACTGAGTTAGGTTTGTAGGCCTCCTTGCTCACACACACTTTTTCAGTTCTGCCCACAAATTTTCTACAGGATTGAGGTCAGGGATTTGTGATGGCCACTCCAATACCTTGACTTTGTTGTCCTTAAGCCATTTTGCCACAACTTTGGAAGTGTGCTTGTGGTCATTGTCCATTTGGAAGACCCATTTGCGACCAAGCTTTAACTTCCTGACTAATGTCTTGAGATGTTGCTTCAATATATCCACATAATTTTCCAGCCTCATGATGCCATCTATTTTGTGAAGTGCACCAGTCCCTCCTGCAGCAAAGCACCCCCACAACATGATGCTGCCACCCCTGTGCTTCACGGTTGGGATGGTGATCTTCGGCTTGCAAGCCTCCCCCTTTTTCCTCCAAACATAACGATGGTCATTATGGCCAAACAGTTCTATTTTTGTTTCATCAGACCAGAGGACATTTCTCCAAAAAGTACGATCTTTGTCCCCATGTGCAGTTGCAAACCGTAGTCTGGCTTTTTATTGGCGGTTTTGGAGCAGTGGCTTCTTCCTTGCTGAGTGGACTTTCAGGTTGTGTCGATATAGGACTCTTTTTACTGTGGATATAGATACTTTTGTACCTGTTTCCTCCAGCATCTTTACAAGGTCCTTTGCTATTGTTCTGGGATTGATTTGCACTTTTCGTCTCTAGGAGACAGAACACGTCTCCTTCCTTAGCGGTATGACGGCTGCGGGGTCCCATGGTGTTTATACTTGCGTACTACTGTTTACAGATGAACTGGTACCTTCAGGCATTTGGAAATTGCTCCCAAGGATGAGCCAGACTTGTGGAGGTCAACTTTTTTTCTGAGGTCTTGGCTGATTTCTTTTGATTTCCCCATGATGTCAAGCAAAGAGTCACCGAGTTTGAAGGTAGGCCTTGAAATACATCCACAGGTATACCTCCAATTGACTCAAATTATGTCAATTAGCCTCTCAGATGCTTCTAAAGCCATGACATCATTTTCTGGAATTTTCCAAGCTGTTTAAAGGCACAGTCAACTTAGTGTATATAAACTTCTGACCCACTGGAATTGTGATACAGTGAATTATAAGTGAAATAATCTGTCTGTAAACAATTGTTGGAAAAATTACTTGTGTCATGCGCAAAGTAGATGTCCTAACCGACTTGCCAAAACTGTAGTTTGTTAACAAGAAATTTGTGGAGTGGTTGAAAACCGAGTTTTAATGACTCCAACCTAAGTGTATGTAAATTTCCGACTTCAACTGTAGATCAGTAGCTCTCAAAATGACATTACCATCACCGTTCTATAGGCCTAGAGCTTAGCCTACAGCTGTACTCTGTAGATGTGCTGCCTGTGTCCTTGCTGAAGGTTAGCTGTCACTTTATGGCCTAGCCAGCCAGCCCATTAGAAATACCTGTACAATATATTATAAAACTGTTCTATTTCATTCCATGAGTCAGCCATTCTATTTTCACCATGTCTGTGTTTTATAATGAATACAGTATATCACCTCCAGTCCTCTCATATCTCCTCCATACACTCTTACATCAGTATGAATCAGCACTGGTCCCTGGGCCTGGATCAGAACAGAAAGGAAGGAGGTGTACATTTTGCAGCCTTTTTTATGACCTCGCAGTCAGCCATTCTATTTCCACCTTGTCTGTACATAAAGACTGAATATCCCCTTCAGTCCTCCCTAATATAAATTCAGCAAAAAAAGAAACGTCCTCTAACTGTCAACTCAGTTTATTTTCAGCAAACTTAACATGTGTAAATATCTGTGTGAGCATAACAAGATTCAACAACTGAGACATAAACTGAACAAGTTCCACACACATGTGACTAACAGAAATTGAATAATGTGTCCCTGAACTAAGGGGGGTCAAAATCAAAAGTAACAGTCAGTGTCTGGTGTGGCCATCAGCTGCATTAAGTACTGCAGTGCATCTCCTCCTCATGGACTGCACCAGATTTTCCAGTTCTTGCTGTGAGATGTTACCCAACTCTTCCACCAAAGCACCTGCAAGTTCCCGGACATTTCTGGGGGGAATGGCCCTAGCCCTCACCCTCCGATCCAACAGCTCCCAGAAGTGCTCAATGGGATTGAGATCTGGGCTCTTCGCTGGCCATGGCAGAACACTGACATTCCTGTCGTGCATGAAATCACTCACAGAACGAGCAGTATGGCTGGTGGCATTGTCATGCTGGAGGGTCATGTCAGGATGAGCCTGCAGGAAGGGTACCACATGACGGAGGAGGATGTCTTCCCTGTAACGCCCAGCATTGAGATTGCCTGCAATGACAACAAGCTCAGTCCGAGGATGCTGTGACAGACCACCCCAGACCATGGCGGACCCTCCACCTCCAAATCGATCCCGCTCCAGAGTACAGGCCTCAATGTAACGCTCATTCCTTCGACGATAAACGCGAAAACCGACCATCACCACTGGTGAGACAAAACCGTGACTCGTAAGTGAAGAGCACTTTTTGACAGTCCTGTCTGGTCCAGCGACGGTGGGTTTGTGCCCATAGGCGACGTTGTTACTGGTGATGTCTGCTGAGGACCTGCCTTACATCAGGCCAACAAGCCCTCAGTCCAGCCTCTCGCAACCTTTTGCGGACAGTCTGAGCACTGATGGAGGGATTGTGCGTTCCTGGTGTAACAGTTGTTGTTGTCATCTTGTACCTGTCCCGCAGGTGTGATGTTCGGATGTAGCGATCCTGTGCAGGTGTTGTTACACGTGGTCTGCCACTGCGAGGACGATCAGCTGCCCGTTCTGTCTCCCTGTAGCACTGTCTTAGGTGTCTCACAGTACGGACATTTCAATTTATTGGCCACATCTGCAGTCCTCATGCCTCCTGGCAGCATGCCTAAGGCACGGTCACGCAGATTAGCAGGGACCCTGGGCATCTTTCTTTTGGTGTTTTTCAGAGTCGGTAGAAAGGCCTTTTTAGTGTGCTAAGTTTTCATAACTGTGACCTTAATTGCCTACCGTCTGTAAGCTGTTAGTGTCGACCGTTCCACAAGTGCATGTTCATTCATTGTTTATGGTTCATTGAACAAGCATGGGGAACAGTGTTTAAACCCTTTACAATGAAGATCTGTGAAGTTATTTGGATTTTTACGAATTATCTTTGAAAGACAGGGTCCTGAAAAAGGGATGTTTCTTTTTTTGCTGAGTTTATAATGGCTCCTAACCAACTGTGCTATTTTGTTTGTTTTTTTCACATTGTTTGTAACTTATTTTGTACATAAAGTTGATGCTATCGTCTCTTATGACCGAAAAGAGCTTCTGGACATCAGAACAGCGATTACTCGCCTTGAACTGGACGAAGATCTTTTCTTTAATGAGTCCTACGCGAAGAACATCCTGCTTTCCAGAGACCAGGCCCAAATCCCTGCCATTCACGTGAAGAGAAGGCGGAGATGCAGAGGGAGAGGGTCGGGGTGCCTTGTGAGGATTCTGAGGCGAGTGAGTAAATCGCCACTACCATCGGTTCTATTGGCCAACGTGCAATCACTGGAAAACAAACTGGATGATCTACGGTCGAGATTATCCTACCAATGGGACATTAAAAACTATAATATCTTATGTTTCACTGAGTCGTTGCTGAACGACGACACGGATAATATAGAGCTGGATGGGTTTTCCGTGCATCGGCAAGACAGAGCAGCTATGTCTGGTCAAGACGAGGGGCAGGGTGTGTGTCTATTTGTCAATAACTACTGGTGCGCGATGTCTAATATAAAATAAGTATTGCTCGCCGGAGGTAGAGTGCCTCATCATAAGCTGTAGACCACACTATTTACCAAGAGAGTTGTCATCTACAGTTGACGTCGGAAGTTTACATACACCAACTTTATGTACAAAATAAGTTAGAAACAATGCGAAAAAAACTAACAAAATAGCACAGTTGGTTAGGACCCCATAAAACGGCACCCATCCCCTTCAGCGCCATTTATAAACTCAGCAAAAAGAGAAACTTCCCTTTTTCAACCGTATATTATTCGTGGCCGTCTATTTACCACCACAAACCGATACTGGGACTAAGACTGCACTCAACGAGCTGTAGAAGGCCATAAGCAAACAGAACAATGCTCATCTAGAAGCGGCGTTCCTAGTGGCCGGGGACTTTAATGCAGGGAAATTTAAATCCGTTTTACCTAATTTCTACCAGCATGTCACATGTGCAACCAGAGGGAAAAAAACTCCACACTCAGAGACGCATACAAATCTCCCCCTCGCCCTCCATTTGGCAAATCTGACGACAATTCTATCCGCCTTACAAGCAAAAACTAAAGCAGGAAGTACTAGTGACTCACTCAATACGGAAGTGATCAGATGATGTGGATGCTACGCTACAGGACTGTTTTGACCGCACAGACTGAAATATGTTCCGTGATTCATCCAATGGCATTTTCGGAGTATACCACATCAGTCACCGGCTTCACCAATAAGTGCATCGACGACGTCGTCCCAACAGTGACCGTACTTACATATCCCAACCAGAAGCCATGGATTACAGGCAACATCCGCACTGAGCTAAAGGCTAGAGCTGCCGCTTTCAAGGAGCAGGACACTAATCCGGACGCTTATAAGAAATCCTGCTATGCCCTCAGACAAAGCATCAATACAGGACTAAGATTGAATCCTACTACACCAGCTCTGATGCTCGTTGGATGTGGCAGGGCTTGTAAACTATTACAGACTACAAAGGGAAACCCAACCGCAAGCTGCCCAGTGACGCGAGGCTACCATATGAGCTAAATGCCTATGCTCGCTTCGAGGCAAGCAACACTGAAGCATGCATGAGAGCACCAGCTGTTCCAGACTACTGTGTGATCACGCTTTCCGTAGCCGATGTGAGCAAGACCTTTTAAACAGGTCAACATTCACAAGGCTGTGGGGCCAGACAGATTACCAGGGCGTGTACTCAGAGCATGCGCGGACCAACTGGCAAGTGTCATCACTGAAATTTTCAACCTCTCCCTGACCGAGTCTGTAATACCTTCATGTTTCAAGCAGAGGACCATAGTCCCTGTGCCCAAGAAAGCAAAGGTAACCGGCCTAAATGACTACCGCCCCGTAGCACTAACGTTGGTAGCCATGAAGTGCTTGGAAAGGCTGGTCATGACTCATACCATCATCCCGGAAACCCTAGACCCACTCCAATTTGCATACCACCCCAACAGATCCACAGATTGCGCAATCTCAACCGCACTCCACACTGCCCTTTCCCACCTGGACAAAAGGAACACCTATGTGAGAATGCTATTCATTGACTACAGCTCAGCGTTAAACACCATAGTGCCCTCAAAGCTCATCGCTAAGCTAAGGACCCTGAGACTAAACACTTCCCTCTGCAACTGGATCCTGGACTTCCTGATGGACCGTCCCCCAAGTGGTAAGGTTAGGCAACAACACATCTGCCACGCTGATCCTCAACACTGAGGCCCCTCAGGGGTGCGTGCTTAGTCCCTCTTCTGTACTCCCTGTTCACCCACAACTGCATGGCCAAGCACTACTCGAACACCATCAATAAGTTTGCTGACGACACAACAGTGATAGGCCTGATCACCGACAATGAGGAGAGGGAGGAGGTCAGAGACGACAACAACCTCTCCCTCAATGTGAGCAAGACAAAGGAGATGATCGTGGACTACAGGAAAAGGAGGGCCGATCAGACCCCCATTAACATTGACGGGGCTGTAGTGGAGTGGGTTGAGAGTTTCAAGTTCCTTGGTGTCCACATCACCAACAAACTATCAAGGTCCAAACACGCCAAGACAGTCGTGAAGAGGGCACAACAACTCCTTTTTCCCCTCAGGAGACTGAAAAGATTTGGCATGGGTCCCCAGATCATCAAAAAGTTCTACAGCTGCACCATTGAGCATCCTGACCGGTTGCATCACCGCCTGGTATGGCAACTGCTCGGCATCCGGAGGTAGGGCGCTACAGAGGGTAGTGCGTACGGCCCAGTACATCACTGAAGTCAAGCTTCCTGCCATCCAGGACCTATATATACCAGGCGGTGTTAGAGGAAGGCCCAAAAAATTGTCAAAAGACTCCAGTCACCCAAGTCATGGACTGTTCTCTCTGCTACAGCACGGCAAGCAGTACCGGAGCGCCAAGTCTTGGTCCAAAAGACTCCTTAACAGCTTCTACCCCCAAGCCATAAGACTGCTGAACAATCAATCAAATGGCCACCCAGACTATTTACATTGGCCCACCTTGGTTTTTACACTGCTGCTACTCACTGTTTATTATCTATGCATAGTCAATTTACCCCTACCTTTACAAATGACCTCAAATTACCCCCGCACATTGACCGGGTACCGGTACCCCCTGTATATAGCCTTGTTATTGTTATGTAATTTTATTGTGTTACTTTTTACTTTTCTTAACACTATTTCTTGAACTGGTTAAGGGCTTGTGTAAGCATTTCACGGTATTCGGCGCATGTGACAAATAACATTTGATTTGAGTTATGTCAGTGTGAAACATCCCAGTCCCGAGGTCTGGATCAGAACAGGAAGGAAAGAAGGATGTGAATTCTGCAGCTTTTTATGACACAAAATCACAAAAGCTATCCCCCCCAGCTCAGACCAGACCCTAGCCAGTCGTCAGTAGATACTAGATGCGGTCCTAGCCTGGTTGTTTAATCTCTCTATTGTCATTACATCATATAAATGTTCTTTCTCCATGTCCTCTCCACAATTTCCCTCCAATCCCCAGTAGATAAGCCTAGTCCCAGATCTGGTTGTACTATATACTGTAAGTAGATCTGGGACCAGGCAATAACCAAATCCAATACAGCACAAACAGATCTTGGACCAAGCTTTAACCAACTCCAATACAGCACAAACAGATCTGTGACCAGACTACTAGTAGATTTTGGCAATACTGGCCAGGGTCTCTATAAGCAGGAGGACAGGAGGACAGGGGGATAATGAGGGGGAAGATGGCACCACTGCCCCCTGGGGCTCCATTGATGGCAGAGTCGTAAGGTTGTCCGCATACTTCCCATCCGAAACGGTTCGGAACAGTTCGTGCATTTGTTATGACGACATTTTGTAATGTTTTCGTTCGTTTTGGTTTTCAGTAAGGTTTTTTCAGCTGTTCGTGCACACTAATACTTTTTTTCAAGGTAAGCTGAAGTTCACAGCTGAAGTCAAATCAAATTTTTATTTGTCACATACACATGGTTAGCAGATGTTAATGCGAGTGTAGCGAAATGCTTGTGGAACAATGGTGGCCCTCTTGAAGCATGTGGGAACAGCAGACTGGGATAAGGATTGATTGAATATGCCCGTAAACACACCAGCCAGCTGGTCTGCTGCGCATGCTCTGAGGACGCGGCTGGGGATGCCGTCTGGGCCGGCAGCCTTGCATGGGTTAACACGTTTAAATGTTTTACTCACATTGGCTGCAGTGAAGGACAGCCCGCAGGTTTTGGTAGCGGGCCGTGTCAGTTGCGAGCAAAAAAGTTGTTTAGTTTGTCTGGGAGCAAGACATTGTGGTCCGCGACGGGGCTGGTTTTTCTTTTGTAGACCGTGATTGACTGTAGACCCTGCCACATACCTCTCGTGTCTGAGCTGTTGAATTGCAACTCTCCTTTGTCTCTATACTGATGCTTAGCTTGTTTGATTGCCTTGCGGAGGGAATAGCTACACTGTTTGTATTCGGTCATGTTTCCCGGTCACCTTGCCCTGATTAAAAGCAGTGGTTCGTGCTTTCAGTTTTGCGCGAATGCTGCCATCAATCCACGGTTTCTGGTTGGGGAATGTTTTAATAGACGCTGTTGGTACAACATCACCGATGCACTTGATAATAAACTCGCTCACCGAATCAGCGTATTCATCAATTCATCAATGTTATTGTCCGACGCTGTGCGGAACATATCCCAGTCCACGTGATCGAAGCAATCTTGAAGCGTGGAATCCGATTGTTCGGACCAGCGTTGAACAGACCTAAGCACGGGCGCTTCCTGTTTTAGTTTCTGTCTATAGGCTGGTAGCAACAAAATGGAGTTGTGGTCAGATTTTCCGAAAGGAGGGCGGGGGAGGACTTTATATGCGTCTTGGAAGTTAGAATAACAATGATCAAGGGTTTTGCCAGCCCGGGTCGCGCATTCGATATGCTGATAAAATTTAGAGAGCCTTGTTTTCAGATTAGCCTTGTTAAAATCCCCAGCTACAATAAATGCAGCCTCAGGATATGTGGTTTCCAGTTTACATAGAGTCAAATGAAGTTCTTTCAGGGCCATCAATGTGTCTGATTGGGGCGGGAAATACACGACTGTGATTATGATCGAAGAGAATTCTCTTGGTAGATAATGCGGTCGGCATTTGATTGTAAGGAATTCTAGGTCAGGTGAACAAAAGGACTTCAGTTCCTGTATGTTGTTATGATCACACCACGTCTCGTTAATCATAAGGCATACACCCCCGCCCTTCTTCTTACCAGAGAGATGTTTGTTTCTGTCGGCACGATGTGTGAAGAAACCGGGTGGCTGTACCGAATCTGATAAGGTATCCCGAGTGAGCCATGTTTCCGTGAAACAAAGAACGTTACAATCTCTGATGTCTCTCTGGGAGGCAACCCTTGCACGGATTTCGTCTACCTTGTTTTCAAGAGACTGGACATTGGTGAGTAGTATGCTCGGGAGCGGTGCGCGATGTGCCCGTCTACGGAGCCTGACTAGAAGACCACTCAGTCTGCCCCTTCTGCAGCGCCGTTGTTTTGGGTCTACGCCCCTTCGTTGGTCATTGGTCAACAGTAGTGATTCTTGCAATTTGAGAGACGACTTGATTTCACACACATTTTTTCGCTTGGAAAATACTGCAATTTCTTAGATTAATTCTGACTATTTTGTGAAAGTGTATACTGGCTACAGCGCCTCAAGATAGACAAACAGGCTATAGCATCTTTTTCTCATTTTTTAAGTGAAGGTCTTTTTTTAAGGGGGTATGCGAGTTTGGCTAGCTGCCAGCCAACTGAAGCATGCAGAAGCCTTTAGCAAGCCTCCATAGTACACATTATGCACACACACACACACACAGGCCAAGCCTTCATCCTGGCTCTATCCAAGGAGGAGGTCATAACACACAGAATCTACACACAGAATCCCCCTCACCATGGGTCCTGATACAGGTATACAGTTGATAATGGGCCTGGGTCTTACCACGCAAAGACCAAGGGAGCAGGATGAGCGGTGGTGGTGGTGGTAGTGGTGTGTGTGTGTGTGTGTGTGTGTGTGTGTGTGTGTCTCACGAGAAATGGGGCTGTATGAGATCGGATTCGGGGTCAGGGAAAGACTAGGGCTGTGACGGTCATGAATATTGGATGACGGTAGTTGGCCAGCCAAATGATTGCGGTTACCGTAATAACCGTTCAGATAGCAAAAAAAGAAACACGGTCAGTTTCTCCTCCACTCCTGACTGCATGTGCTGCCATAGAACTAGAATGAATAGAACTGGTGTCTCCATTCATGTCAATGATGGCATAATGGGTGGACTGGTGGCCATTGCGAGTCTACAAATAGGAGCAAAGAAGGAAGTAAAAGAAGGAAGTAAAAGCAGGAAGTGTACCCATCAACATGTGCTGTGGTATGTTAATACAACTCAACTGCCATTACAAAAAATACATTCCATTGCATGAACCACATCAGTTAAGATCCTTTGAATGAACATTCTACATTACCATGGAAATTATTGCATCAGGCAGCCATTGCGAGTGTACACATGAGTTTACCAGTCAAATTGCCAGAGTTCCAAGCCTGTCCTATTCATTATATTTCTTTGTGTGCTGCTGCTGCAGGAGGGGGGGGGTTGTTGCCTAGGCAACTCGTTTGCTACAACACCTTGGTTGTCACTAGTTACTACAGCGACAAAGTCAGAAGGCTCACCTACTCGACCAATCAGATGAGGGAGTGTGATGACGCGTATACCGACCGACCGGCTTGCAGGGGCAGAGACATGTATTTATTTTATTTAGTGATTCATCAATGGTTTGGTAAGTTATTAGATATAGTAAAACCAACCATTATAAATGCAAAGTGTAAATCGGATATCTTATTCAAATTCAGCTTGCAAGCTTATTACAAGGTTTGCCCTTACTCATAGTTACTTGTCTTAACCCAAAATAGGTTTACTCCAATATCTGCATTGTTGTTAAATGGCATGTAAGACAAACACATTGGCAGGGTCTGTAGTGACGCCTCTAGCACTGAGATGCAGTGCCTTAGACCGCTGTGCCACTCGGGAGCCCTTATTCAGCACTGTCAATAATTTGATCAGCACTTTTATAAGCCATAAAGTGTGCGTTCTCTCTATTTCCACTCACGCTACAACCAGCACTGCAGCTGCAATTAATGAGTGTCGCAAAGTGTTTCCATAAGTTTGCGTTGTTATTATAAGCGGCTTGTCTTTTATAATATAGAGGAATATTTCACTTTCTCTGGTCATAGAAGTAACAACATTAATAGGTGCATAGAGCAGAAATGGATGTGGGAAAATTGGAAAGGCGAATGTCTCCTCCTTTTGTGTCTGGGAAGTGAGTGGGCTAGGCTCTGGGCTCTGGACTGGGATAGTCCAGAGCCCAGAGGGTACTCATACTGCAGTGAATTATAACCACACACTGGGCTGGGTAATCCATCTCTCAGGTCCTACTGGTCCTGCTGTAGGGAAACACAACCAGAACTGTGAGGGGACCAGAGCTGTCTAGTGGACACAATGAAGCCCTGTGTGCTGGATCTTCCCTCCTGACAAACCCATCAGTGCCCAGTAGTCAGAGAGAGAGAGAGACTAATATTACCAGAACGTTTACTGTATAGGCCCCATAGATGTTACAACCCCTATGGATCTGTGTCTGTCTGTTTAACACACACACTGTGTCTGCCTGTCTGTTTCTAGCTCCTGTTACAGCGCTACATTTACTTCCTGTCATGGGTAATACATTATAGATAGTTGAGAAGAGAAACAGGCTGTTTTCTACTCTGAGTTTCTGAGGGGAATAGGATGCCACGTGGGTGTGAAGGGATTGTGCGACTAAAGCAGTTTGTTCCCACAGTCGGCATTGGCACGTGGCCCTGTGCTGTGGCGTTGGTACCATAGCCTCCTTCACCCCCCTCTGCCTGTCCACTTTTGCTGTATCTCAATTCATCCTCTCTCTTCCCGTCCTCCTCACTGTATTGGAGGAGAATGTCCAAGGTTCTGCTTCTGACCTTTTTCTCCAATCCATTTTGTCGAGGTGGCAAGGAGAGAAATCGAGGAATGGAGGAAAGATTAATTAGGAAAGAGCTCTGGACTGGATGCCTTCTCTCTGGCCCAGGCCCTGATCCCTCTGCTGCCTGTCCATGCTGTTACATAACCATTTGATTTGACCACTGACAACTATTACATGACCACCATCATCCCGGCATGCATTAGGAGAGACATAGAGTCCTGACAGACCCATCTCTAAGCCTTCGACTGACCTCTGTCATCCTACAAGGCCCACACACGCTCACACCTATCCTGGGTAGGGTTGCAAAAATCTGTTAGATTTCCCAATTTTGGGGTGGGGGGAAATCCCGGTTGGAATTCCTGGAATCATGTGGGAATAAACAGGAAATCCGGAATCCTCCAACCAGGATTTCTGGGAAACCTGGGAATTTGGGGAAAGTTACCAGCATTTTGCAACCCTAATACTGGGTCAGGTTCAGTAAGTTTCCAAATGATTTCCACCTACTGAAAAGGACCCTGATGTGAGGTGTTTGATTAATCAACAGTACTGGTCTCCTGTTTACAACCACAACTGATACCTGGGCTGGAATATTGGAACACATTGGAAAATGGAGATCAAGCCAGACTGACTTTCTTTCTCCCTTTCTTTCTCAGGAGGCTGTGGTGTTTTTTCTCTCTCTCTGTCTCTCTCCTACACACACGCACACACAATGTAATAACCTTTTTTTTCCAAAGATGCATGAGTCTGGCTAGAAGATGGAAATTGCCAAGCTATGGTTGTCAGTCTTGTGAGGTTTGGGCTTATAAATGTTATTTACTCACCGTCAGTCATTCTTCTTCTCTTTATTCCCTGTCTACAGCATGATGGGAAGCCCTTCTGCCACAAACCATGCTATGCTGCCCTCTTTGGACCAAAAGGTGAAGAACATCTTACTATTGTCATAAGGCATACATTAGATCAGGAGGGCAATTCCATGGTAACAAAATGATGCTGAGTCTCAGATGTTTCACTTTAAAATGTATGCCAAACAAAAAACAATGATTCCAAAGTTAAACAAACTATACAACTCTATGCACAAGGACAACTTTTAACAATTTCCACTGAAAACTTTACAAAAACACGTTTACTTAAAGAAACGTGCGGATGCAAAGTTTGGTAACAGAATGACGGCACAAACGACGCAAACCGTCATTCTGTTACCAAACTTTGCATCTGCACTGTTCTTCAAGTAAATGTGTTTTTGTAAAAATATTCAGTGGAAGTTGTTAAAAGTAGTGCATAGAGTTGTGTGGTTAGAGGTATTCAAATCCTTCCCTACGAGGTCCGGAGCCTGCTGGTTTTCTGTTCTCTACTACACTACTGTTAAAGAGTTTGGGGTCACTTAGAAATGTCCTTGTTTTTGAAAGAAAAGCTAATTGTTTGTCCATTAAAATAACATAAAATTGATCAGAAATACAGTGTAGACATTGTTAATGTTTTAAATCACTATTGTAGCTGGAAACGGCAGATTTTTTATGGAATATCTACATAGGCCTACTGAGGCCCATTATCAGCAACCATCACTCCTGTGTTCCAATGGCAAGTTGTGTTAGCTAATCCAAGTTTCTCATTTTAAAAGGCTAATTGATCATTAGAAAACCCTTTTGCAATTATGTTAGCACAGTTGAAAACTGTTGTCCTGATTAAAGCAGCAATAAAACTGGCCTTCTTTAGACTAGTTGAGTATCTGGAGCATCAGCATTTGTGGGTTCGATTACAGGCTCCAAATGGCCAGAAACAAAGAACTTACTTCTGCAACTCGTCAGCCTATTCTTGTTCTGAGAAATGAAGGCTATTTCATGCGAGAAATTGCCAAGAAACTGAAGATCTCGTACAATGCTGTGTACTACTCCCTTCACAGAACAGCGCAAACTGGCGCTAACCAGAATAGAAAGAGGAGTGGGAGGCCCCGGTGCACAACTGAGCAAGAGGACAAGTACATTAGTGTGTCTAGTTTGAGAAACAGACGCCTTACAAGTCCTCAACTGGCAACTTCATTAAATAGTACCCGCAAAACACCAGTCTCAACGTCAACAGTGAATAGGCAACTCCGGGATGCTGGCCTTCTAGGCAGAGTTGCATAGAAAAAGCCATATCTCAGACTGGCCAATAAAAAGAAAAGATTAAGATGGGCAAAAGAACACAGACACTGGACAGAGGAAGATTGGAAAAAAGTGTTATGGACAGACGAATCTAAGTTTGAGGTGTTCGGATCACAAAGAAGAACATTCGTGAGACGCAGAAAAAATGAAAAGACGCTGGAGGAGTGCTTGACGCCAAATGTCAAGCATGGTGGAGGCAATGTGATGTCTGGGGGTACTTTGGTGGTGGTAATGTTGGAGATTTGTACAGGGTAAAAGGCATGTTGAAGAAGGAAGGCTATCACTCCATTTTGCAACGCCATGCCATACCCTGTGGACGGCGCTTAATTGGAGCCAATTTCCTCCTACAACAGGACAATGACCCAAAGCACAGCTCCAAACTTTGCAAGAACTATTTAGGGAAGAAGCAGTCAGCTGGTATTCTGTGTATAATGGAATGGCCACTACAGTCACCAGATCTCAACCCTATTGAGCTGTTGTGGGAGCAGCTTGACCGTATGGTATGTAAGAAGTGCCCATCAAGCCAATCCAACTTGTGGGAGGTGCTTCAGGAAGCATGGGGTGAAATCTCTTCAGATTACCTCAACAAATTGACAACTAGAATGCCAAAGGTCTACAAGGCTGTAATTGCTGGCTGTAAATGACTACCTCATGAAGCTGTTTGAGAGAATGCCAAGAGTGTGTAAAGCTGTCATCAAGGTAAAGGGTGGCTACTTTGAAGAATCTCAAATATAAATTATATTTTGATTTGTTTATCACTTTTTTGCTTACTACATGATTCTATCGGTATTTTTTTCATCGTTTTGATGTCTTCACTATTATTCTACCATTTAGAAAATAGTACAAAATAAAGAAAAAGCCTTGAATGAGTAGGTGTGTCCAAATTGGTCTGAATCTAAACTCTGACTTCTCTCTGCCCTATGACCTCTGTAGGTGTGAACATTGGCGGAGCAGGGTCCTATGTGTATGAATCCCCCGTCAGCAATAATCTAGCCTGTACTGACTTGGACGCCGCCCCCAAGCCTGCTGAGGAGAAGAAAGTGTTTGCACCCAGGGCACCTGTCAAAGGTACATGCTTTCGCGCATGCATGTGTACATGTGTGAATGTGTCCACATATGTAAGTGAAGACATGGGAAAAGTTGTGAAATAGTGAAAGTAGCTGCCTACGGATCTGAATTTGATAGAAAGGAGAAACAGACTTGGTCTTCCTGCTGACTCAGTGATGAGACCTACTATACAGGCCAGGCTCACACCAGGGATGGTCACAGGGGACTTTCTCAAGCTGTTCACACTGCGTTTTCCCACAGTTGCAGGCCAGAGGCTATACTACTGTGTGTGTGTGTGTGTGTGTGTGTGTGTGTGTGTGTGTGTGTGAGACGCTATCTGCTGGTGAACTCTCTTTCTGTTTCTTTACAGCTTCCAGCATCACCACCTTCTCTGGTGAGGCCAACCTGTGTCCCAGGTGCAACAAGAAGGTCTACTTTGGTAAGTAGCCATGGCACACTACAAGGCTCAGAATAAACTGTCAGGTTAGGTGTTAGATTACAACTGGACCTGTCGTGCAGTTGCCATGGTGACGTGTGCTCCTGTGTGTCTTCCCTTTTGAATGACATTTGAACATTTCCGACGCACCTGCCGCTGAGGTTATTGATTTCTACGTTATTGTGTGTGTGTGTGACAGCTGAGAAGGTGACGTCCCTGGGGAAGGACTGGCATCGGCCCTGTCTCCGCTGTGAGAGGTGCAGCAAGACCCTGGCCGCTGGCAGCCACGCAGAGGTAGGAGAGATGAGGGGAGGGAGAAAGAAGGGATGAGGAGGGGTGTGAAAGAGGCAGGAAATTTAAACAGGAAGGGGCCAGCTGCAAAAAACACAATCAATGTTCAAGGGAATCCTTCTGAGCAAGGCACAAAACAGAATCATTGATCTACGAATCATCTTGGATCCTAAATAACTGCTCATTATGTTATCAAGATTAGGGAATCTACACAGCACCTTGCTCAAGCCGGTTTTCTTGAATGCACCTGAATGGCATAAATGCATCATAATTAAGATGTTCTGAATGAATACATGGTATGATTCCACATTTTCATAGAGTGTCTTTTGTGTTATAACAGCATAATGGCCAGCCATACTGCCACAAGCCATGCTATGCTTGTCTCTTTGGACCCAAAGGTAGGTGCTTGTCTTTTATACAACCACTAGGTGGTGCTGTTGTCCATAAATATTAGCTATACCGTAACAATAGCCTGTGTTGTATGTTATAGCTGTTAAAAGAAGCTGCTCATATTGAGCTTCCTACATAAAAGTGATGCAAAACCACCAACAGAAAATAAGTGATTAGTTACACTGTAACACATTTGATACTGACGCCTGTTTGTCTGTGGTGTTGTTGTGTCTCCAGGAGTGAACACTGGAGGTGTAGGCAGCTACATCTATGAGAAGGAGGTCAGCACAGAGGCCCAACCCTGAGCTACTGCGGTCTGTCCCGTCCCCAGCCTCAACCTGAGCTCTCCAATACTAATAACACAATCCAACACAGTATTATTAACACTAGGCTTTAGCCCCTATAGCTCCTTCTATAAGCAGCCCTGAGAGACCCAAGGCCTCTCTTCCAGCTCCTCTAGCTCCTCCCATTTAACCCCAGATATTACACCACCTGGCCAAGCCCACCTCAGCCTCCTAGCACTGCAGTCCTCTAATATACACTACCTGACCAAAAGTATGTGGACACCTGCTCGTCGATTCCAAACTCATAGGCATTAATATGAAGTTGGTCCCCCCTTTGCTGCTATAACAGCCTCCACTCTTCTGGGAAGGCTTTCCACTAGATGTTGGAACATTGCTGCAGGGACTTGCTTCCATTCAGCCACAAGAGCATTAGTGAGGTCGGGCACTGATGTTGGGCGATTAGGCCTGGCTTGCAGTTTGCATTCCAATTCATCCCAAAGGTGTTTGATGGGGTTGAGGTCAGGACTCTGTGCAGGCCAGTCAAGTTCTTCTACACCGACCTCGACAAACCATTTCTGTACGGACCTCGCTTTGTGCACGGGGGCATTGTCATGCTGAAACAGACAAGGGCCTTCCCCAAACTGTTGCCTCAAAGTTGGAAGCACAGAATCGTATGCAATGAATGTTATTGTATGCTGTAGCGTTAAGATTTCCCTTCACTGGAACTAAGGGTCCTAGCCCGAATCATCAAAAACAGCCCCAGACCATTATTCCTCCTCCACCAAACTTTACAGTTGGCACTATGCATTGGGGCAGGTAGCGTTCTCCTGGCATTCGTCCGTCGGACTGCAAGATGGTGAAGCGAGTCCAATGGCGGCGAGCTTTACACCACTCCAGCCGATACTTGGCATTGCACATGGTGATCTTAGGCTTGTGTGGCTGCTCTGCGATGGAAACCCATTTGATGAAGCTCCTGACGAACATTGTTGTGGTGACGTTGCTTCCAGAGGCAGTTTGGAACTCAGTAGTGAGTGTTGAAAATGAGGATTAACTATTTTTACGCGCTTCAGCTTTCGGCGGTCCTGTTCTGTAAACTTGTGTGGCCTACCGCTTGTTGCTCCTAAACGTTTCCACTTTACAATAACAGCACTTACAGTTGACCAGGGCAGCTCTAGCAGGGCAGAAATGTGATGATTTGACTTGTAGGAAAGGTGGCATTCTATGACGGTGCCACGTTGAAAGTCACTGAGCTCTTCAGTAAGGCCATTCTGCCAATGTTTGTCTATAGAGATTGCATGGCTGTGTGCTCGATTTTATACACCTGTCAGCAACGGGTGTGGCTGAAATAGCCGAATCCACTAATTTGAAGGGGTGTCCACATACTTTTGTATATATAGTGTAGATTGACGCTTCCCAAACACTTTATATTTTATTTACGCTTCAAAAATAAAAAATAATTTATGGAACACAATTTAACCCTGAGTGGGTTCTTAGTATAAAAAAAAAGCACCATATTACTGTATGGAGCTACCATTCTCTCTTCCCACTGAAACACAAGAGCCAGGAGGCCAGTTCTTCACCTTTTTATGAGTTCATGATTAGTTTATGTCATGTTTATGTATATTTACGAGCGTGGATGTAAGCACATTATAACCCCATATATAATGTCACTTTAAGAACTGCAATAAAACATATTTTATTTCCCTTTTATTTAATTTTAAGTACCCCTAACGCGGCCTTTGAGGGGGAGTTTAGAGACGGGACCAGGTGAAAAGGTAAAATAATCCCTGTCTGTCACATAACAAATCTATTTCCTCAGAGTAGTGATACGTGGTGTTTAAAGGAAGGTGTTGCGTTGTCATGGTAACATGCTGACAGGCATGCAGGGGTACCTGGGAGAGAGGGAGTAGTCTGGGTGCAGGTGGTGCTGTTTCAGGACAGGAGCACCACTTTAAATCCCTCCTGCTAGATTTATGGGTTAAGACCCAGATTTATAGTTTTGGCCGCCCGACTACATTCCTGATCAAATGGATGATATAAAAAAAGTATCTGGGGTTTAAGTTCCAGAAAGAGTCTGGATCATTTTAAAACATGGTATTTTAGGGTTGTCTATAAGGGTAGCCAGGTTCACGATCTGTTTGTACTGTTTTGCCTATAGTCAATGCACGACAATGGATGCCATAGTATCCACACAGCACATACACATCTGGAACCAGGCTATTTTGAGGGTCCTGTTACTGGGTTGACATGGTACAGTAGATTGTTTATGCACAGTACTGCATTGGGTTCCAGACATGGAAATCATTTTAAATTGGGTTTGAAATAAACAGTTTATTGATTTGTTAAGAATAAGAAGACTATACCAGTGAAATTGCATAAGGAAAGTGCATTGTACTACGGCTATGGGACAAATGAATGAAGGAAGGAAAAGAGGATGGGGCAACATAAACTTGTAGGATATGGAGTGATGACCATCGGTAAGCTGTACAATTCCATATGGTCAGAATGTTACTGTAGTAAGAAACCCTTGATGTATTTCTACCTGAGATTACTATGAGCTAGCTGAAGTATTATACCTTAGTAGGAGGTAGCCTATAGAAACACAGGTGCATCTGAAATGGCACCCTGTTCCCTGTTTAGTGCACTACTTTTGAACAGGGCTCCGGTCAAACGTATTGCACTATATAGGGAATAGGATGCCATTTTGGGACGCACACAGAGTAACTGAAACACTGCAGACAAAGCATTATGTTAGAATGTGCTTTAGTATTATATATATAATATGACTGTTATTGTGATTATTTGATTATAATGAACTGTTATGACCTCTTTTGTGTAGTAAGGCTTTAAAACACTTCAGGAGTCACTGTTTGTAGAGAAAAATAAAATGGCTGCACTTCAGTCCTGCTGCTTCTGTCTTTTTAATCCCTTAATTAAACTTTCTATATGTACTGTTGATCTGATCTCCTGTGGTTTGTGTGTGTGTATTTCATCTACACACAATATCCCATAATGACAAACTGAAAATATGTTTTTAGAAATTTATTGAAGATGAAATACAAAATGTAATTTACATAAGTATTCACACCGCTGAGTCAGTACTTTGTAGAAGGACCTTTGGCGGCGATTACGCTTTGAGTCGTCTTGGGTGTCTGTATCAGCTTTGCACATCTGGATTTGGGGATTTTCTTTCATTCTTCTTTGCAGATTTTCTGAAGCTCTTAAGTTAGATGGGGAGTGGTGAACAGCTATCTTTGTCTTTCCACAGATTTTCAATGGGATACAAGTCTGGGCTTTGGCTGTGCAATTCAAGGACTTTCACAATATTGTTCTGAAGCAATTCCAGCGTTGTTTTGGCTATGTGATTGGGGTCATTGTCCTGTTGGAATGTAAATCTTCGCCCCAGTCTAAGGTCGTTTGCACTCTGAAGCAGGTTCTCTTCAGGGATTTGCCTGTATTTTGTCTCCATTGTTCCCTCTATCCTTACCAGTCTCCCAGTCCCTGCCACTGAAAAGCCTCCCCATAGCATGATGCTGCCACCACCATGCTTCACGGTAGGGATGGTGTTAGACCGGCTTTGGCTGTGCCTGATTTTCTCCAGACATAGCACTTTGCATTCAGGCCAAAGATCCGACCACAATTTTTCATGTGCCTTTTTGCAAACTGCAAGTGTGTTACGTCCTCGTACATTACCATGGTGATCTCTCCTTATAATAAACAAATGTCACGGTGGTTCGTTACGCTGTGTCATGACATCATCTGTCATTCGTTTTAAAGTAAACTACGACATGCTGGGCAGAGTCAAATATTTCAAAAAACACAGAGACATGCGTGCGTGTGCACACCTTCACACATAAACACACAACTGGGTATGAATGGAAAACAATCAGGGGTTAGTGTGATTACTTATTAATAGTTGCTCGTGCCCTGCCCACACCGTGTATAGAGACAAGGTACACATACACACACAGTCAATACAACAGAACAAACCATGCAACTCATGATAACCTTCGACCAACCCCACCCTGTAGTCTGAGCTGAGATCAACTCTTCATAGACCTAGGAACTATCAGGCCAACCCTGCTTCTTCATAATACACACCATTAGGATTTATCTGGACCTTATTCTGCTCTGGTTGTGGGGGATGTTTGTTGTGTGATTGTCACAATACACACACACACACAACATTACTTCCATTACCCCAGGAATCAGCTTCTGTCTGTCAACTAAGGCTTGCATGCTATGGGCATGTTATGCGTGTGTAATGGGGCAGTGGAGGCTGCTGAGGGGAGGATGGCTCATAATAGTGGCCGGAACGGAGCAAATGGAACGGCATCAAACACCTGGAAACTATGTGTTTGATGTATTTAATTCCATCCCACATATTCCACTCCAGCCATTACCACAAGCCTGTCCTCCCCAATTAAGGTGCCACCAACCTCCTGTGGGATGGTATGAATAGTTATTCTGTTTACTGTGTGTGGCCTACTATTGTTTCTAAGGTTTACTGACTTCTTTAGTATGCGTGGGCTAGTTCTGATGCTTTACAGTCATAATGCCTTTGAGTTACACACACACACACACACACACACACACACACACACACACACACACACACACACACACAGTACCTCAGGTAGCAGTCCCTCAAGATGTTCCCAGGCCCAGACCTAGCTCCTTGTGTGAAGGCAGGGGACTCCCCGCAGCTCCCCTCAGGGCAGGGGAGGTCCAGGTGTCTGTCCATATGGTCTAAACTGTACAGTATGTGAGGTTTGGGCATCTGGTCCAGAACAAGTAGTTACATTCCTACTTTACAACATAATGCCATTCATTGCACAGTAGAGAGGGATGTGAATGTGTTTAAATATGATTATGTTTATTTGCTAGTTCAGGGTTTAATTGCTCACAAATACGGAGGTCCTCATTAAAACCCACAGGAGCCTGACTGGAGGATAGGAGCAAGAATGAAGCAGGCCTGGGTTCAAAGGGTATTTGTTCTCTTTCAAATATTTTGAGTGTCTGATTTAGCGTACCTGAGTGGCAAACGGACAGGGTTTATCCCTTGAGATTAATCTGTTGAATCTATTGTGTCAGGCAAAATCAAAATTAACAGCAGCTAAAGCATTCGAAATAAACAAATCTTATTTGACTCCCGGTCTGGAGTGTAGCTTGTATAGCTTGTGTCAGCCAGGCTTTAGTCTGGTGAGGACAGGAAGTCTTACAGCCAACCAGGCTCATCATCATACCGCTGCTATCTGGGGCCAGAGCCTTTCTCCCTGGACCACCTGATTAATCACTCAGAGTATGGAGAAGTTAGAGTGCTGCTGGCTGCCTGACGGAGTGCTTATGGCAGCTGAGACCTCCCCTCTATACTTCATCCTTATAAGCAAATTGCAACAGGCCCTATTTATACACATCTGCTGAAGTGTGTTGTACACCTTCCAGATGCATCCAACAGCCATAATCATCCCAAGGTCTGCCCTGTCACTGGACGGAGGGATAGGAAGGAAGCAAGAGAGGGATGGGAGGATGGAGGGAAAGGAGGGATGAGAGGGGTGGGAATATCTGAAACTGCCATGCATATTCAATTATGGAAACCAGGTCCAGATTTGACTGTAACCGTCGTTGCTCATCCATCCCTGAAATGCTAGCCTGGAACACACGCACGCACGCACGCACACTCACTCACTCACTCACTCACTCACTCACTCACTCACCCACCCACCCACCCACCCACCCATCCATCCATCCATCCCTCTGACACGGGCCTGGAGAATCAGCAGGGAATGATTATGGATCTCTGTTGAAGACAGTCAGCCTCTAGACACAATTGATATGTTAAAGAGGGGACTGGTTCATGCTTCATGGTTTACAAAAAGCACTCCCTGAGTTGCCATTCCTCAAGACAAGAGTCCATATTTGGCACGTTCTGGAGTTTTTCACACTCAATTCTTTATTGCGTATCGTGTTTCGAACGGGTTCCGGAGGTGGTGTAGTCAGTGTTTTGTTCTCCAGTGAGAAACATGGGACGTAACACTCTCACGCAAGAGCGTTCATGTGCAGTTTAGTCCAGCTGGAGAGAGAATTATTATTCCTCCTACAGTACCGTTTTGGAAATGGACCATTATTGCAATTGTAAGTCCAAGTGACATGGTAGCTGCTAACACCTGGCATTGCAATCATTCAATGTCTCTGTTCCATAAGCTGTCACTGCAATTTCATACTGTACAGAGGGAAAATGACCATTCAGTATATATTTCTGCTCTCCCAGCCAATCCTTGGACAAACGGAC